>NW_026045912.1:300000-600000 GCF_023898315.1 Schistocerca nitens
TATGGGGTGTGTCACACAACTCTTCACGCAGTTCAGGTCGAGCACACTCAACTGCACTAGCTACCAAGCCACTGTCACGCCACTTTTTACACTACTACATGGATAATACACCACAACAGCCCCGAAACGCAGACGCTAACACAAACTCACAGATCCCGTTTTGGAATGCCAACGGAATCGCAAACAAAAAAGCCGAAATGGCCGCTTTCATGGAGCGAAAGGTATCCGAATCGCTCTTGCGAACGAAACACTGCTTACGCCTCGCAAACAGCTAACCATCCCAGGGTACTGCGTTTATCGTACCGACCGAACGGATGGCAGGAGGGGAGGCGGCGCAGCAATCATCATACAGAGAGACATAGAACACACGTACATCGAGCTCCCTGCGCTTGAGAGACTAGAGGCCACGGCAGTCAGGGTCAAGTTCAACGGAGCCAACACCGCTCTGGTATCGCTGTACAATCCTCCTGAAAACATGTGATATCAGCACAGTACTCAACACCATGGGTAATCGCTGCTGGAGACCTAAACGGAAAACCCCCCGATTGGAACTCACGAATACGAATCTCCAAGTGCAAGAAATTATACGAACACACACTAGGCCGAAACAACATTATACTTGGGCCGGACGTACCCACGTTCGTGCCCCCACAGGCCAGACGTGTTCGACATAGCCCTCATAAAGGACATCACATGCACACTCAACCTTACGGTTGGAAACGATCTGGACTCGGACCACATGCCTGTAATACTGCACACGGAAGAAACACTGCAGGACACTGAACCACGCAGGATACTGAACTAAAAGCGCGCGAATTGGACACTGTTCAAGGAAACGCTTGACAGTCGTATTCCTGACTCCCCCGAAATTAACAGCACGGAGCAATCGGTGAGGCTGTGGAGGATCTCACAACTGCCGTCCAAGACGCAATGAGTGACGCCATTCCATATACAATACCAAAACAACACTCGACGTCCCTGCCCCAGGAGATACTGGGCCTTAACTCAATGAGGAAACGCCTCAGGAGATACTGGCAGCGTACCAGGCGCTCGTTCTATAAACAGCACGTCAACAGACTCGAGGGGCATAATACGAGATAAAATACAAACATTCAAAACGAACAATGGGTACAGAAACTCGCTGGGCTAGTACCACACGTCCTGGCGTGTGGAAGTTAGCGAGGCACTTAACCAGGGAGAAACATTACATTCCCATGCTAAAAGGACCACACGGCCCAGCTTACTCCGTGTTGGAGAAGGCAGAGCTTATGGCCACAACACTTGCAGCGTCTTTCATGCCGAATCTGGCTCCCTCAGATCCAATATTCACACTTGAAACGGCCCAGGAGGTTACACGACTTGTAGCCCAGCCCTCGTGCAACAAAATTAGATGCACTAGCACACACGAAATCACATGGTCTATCAAGCACATCAACGCTAGGAAAGCCTCTGGGTCTGATGGCATTCAAAACCGTCTCCTCCAGGAATTCACAGATAAAGCCGTAGAATCCCTTGAAGACTTAACGAATGCCATCCTTAAACACCAACACTGCCTTGACATCTGGAAGGCGGCCAAGGTCCTGATTATCAGGAAGCCAGGGAAAGACCACTCCCTCCCACAAAATTACCGGCCCATCAGTCTTCTGTGTTCGCTCAGCAAGATCGTTGAGAAGGTAATATTAAAACCTATCACTAGACACTGCATCGCCAATGACCCCTATGACCGGAGCAATTCGGCATTAGGAATCACCACTCTACAACACAAACTCCTCCGCGTAGTCGAACATATAACACACGGTTACAACATGAACAGAGCCACAGGGGCCATGTTCCTGGACATCGGAAATGCTTTCGACCGTCTCTGGCACAACTGCCTCATACCCAAATTAAGAGAAGCTGGTTTCCCTGATACATACACTCATAGCTCACGAACAGGTTTTTCAACACTAACGTGCAGGATAAACAATCAACACAACATGGTATCCATGCTGGAGTACCCCAAGGAAGCATCCTAGGGCCATCTTGTTCAACCTGTACATGACCGACTTACCAGCTACACAAAACACGACGTTAGCCATCTACGCGGACGACACCGCCATCCATGCGCAAGATTGGAAACCGTCGGACATTGATTCACGAATACAGAATGCACTCAGAACAAGCGAGCCTTGGTTGGAGCGATGGCGTATTAAAGCGAACGTCGACAAGTGCGAAGCAGTTCTGTTTACACGCAGACCGAAACTACTGCACTAACATAAACACATCTGGGGCTATGCAGCTCCTACACGACTGCGCCACCTGCAGATCATACAGAACAAAGTGCTACGAATCATTAGGAACGCTCCACGCTACACACGCACCGTGGATCTTCACCAAGAATACTGCCTTGAAACCCTCAAGGAAGTATTCAAAAAACACGCCACACGACTATACAGGAACTAGAGACATTCGAACAATCCTTGCTCTGGTAAACTGCGATCACAACCATAGGTGGAAGCACAAGCGGCCAAAGACACTACTAGCTAGGGCATAGCCACCTATGGTAAACTAACATACACTAATAAGCAACAACCGTCGGCTAGCCCCTGCATATCAGAGACACTGAGGGGCAATTACCAGCTGCTATTACAGCCGACCAACAGGCGACAGCAGGGACACCGACGAGCTCACCCACTGACGGACAAACAATCCGCCAACATCACCCTACGCTGTGCATCTCAGATACGACCTATCGGACACAAAAACGGTAATGAACCTAATGGTTGCAGTTTCCTGACGCTGAACGATAGCTCTACACCGGCACCCAGCGGCAGCTACCGAGCAACACCATCGCACTGTCAAACGTAGCTACATGCATGATACCCACTACTAACAAAGCCTATCCTTGCACGACCTATCTCAGACAACAAGCCATCTGCTCCTGCTCTTACTATCCGACCCATCTATCGCAGAGGTTTTTTCCCTTGGCTCTTGCCTTGGCACTTTTTTTTCCCTTTGCCCTTTAGACCGCTACCCTTCGTTCGACTTCGACCCAACCTATCTCCAGATGAGCGCGTATTAATGGTTAACCTTGACCAGACGTACGCAAACATCGCAGTACCCACATCCTGCGACACCTCACTCTAGTGAAATCTAACCTTTATGCAGAGATGGTAGTAGACCTTTTTAGTTGGCCATCATGCCTGTGTGGGTGTGGAGGGGCTCCACCTCTATTTTAAAAAATGTTCTGCTGCAACTTGAGCTCACAAGAGGATTCTTCCATCAGTGCGAAAGTTCCTGGTTGTTCCTCGATCTGACGGCAAAGACTTCCCCACAGTAAACCCTTTCATTAATCAGAAAGGCGTCGACGCAATCGCAGATCCTGTAGCGTTTTGTCCCGGCTACGAAATGGCACCCTCCTGTTAGTAACACAGTGCTCTCAGAGCACAAAAATTGCTTCGAACTACACTTATACAAAACTTCCCTGTCGGGGTGGAAGCGCACTGTACTTTCAAACTCATCACGTGCGTTGGTATATACAAAATCACTAGACAGATCATTAAATTGGGTCAATGAAAATGACTTGTCTCATCAGGGAGTAACGGGCGTACATGAAGTAATGAAAAGGGCTGAAAAGGAATTGGTACTGACCTGCACTTTCTTCTTCACATTTGACAGCGTTCAACTTCCATCGAACAGTAAAGCAGATTATGAGAATTTCAGTTCGCCCTTACATCCCCAACCCTACGTGTTGCTATCAGTGACAAAGGTTTAATTATACCAGTCCGTCCTTCGTAATACCGCCAAATGCTTTACGTGTGGCAGGGCTGTGCTTGAGGGTGATTGTCCACCCCCATCCCCTCATTGCATTAACTGTATGGGCGACAACGCTGCTTCGTCCAGAGACAGCCTGTTTTTAAAGACGACAGAATTATCCAGCAAATCAGAGTGAAGGAAAAAGTGTCTACCTTTTGCTCCTGCTAAGTTACTCGCCATTAGAAATCCCACAGTGCTCCTAGCGGGTAAATATAGCACTTTCCTCGCCTCTTCTTGACCTACTAAGCAGGTAACCATGGAGACTTCCGATAACACCTTTAGCGCCACTGTCGTCAGATCGGCCAGCCCAAAGATCACCTGTTCAACGTCCCCACTATCACCTGCTCACCATAAGGCCCAACCTTCATTGGCTCCTGATAAATCACGAGCCCCAAAATCGAACCCACGGATTTCCAAAAAATAGTCTACTCCTGAAGATTTTCTTCGTACCCAGACCTCACAACCATAAACTCCTCCATCTCAACGTCCTGCTTCCAAGAAGGCTCATAAGAAAATAGTTACTCTCCTCCTCCACCACAGCATGTGTCTCTTCTGCAGCGCCACCCACTTGTAGCTGCCCTCGGCTGTCTTTATTGTCTCAGAGACGCACCACTGGTGGCCGATCAAGCAGACAATTACTGGCGGCAGGCACTGCCCCTGAACAACATATGGATCAGGATCTTCTGCCTCTGGCTAAATGCCATTCCACGCCATAGGCCACCGGTTTTCAGCGGTCGCTGAGTTAATAGCAACCATAGTAAGATTTTTCCTTCCTTGCTCCACCCTGTGTCAATTATCCATCAAAATATCAGCGGAATTCGCTCCAGTCGGGATGAACGGTCGACCCTCTTATGATCCTACTCCCTGGCCATCTTCTGAATTCAGGAAACAACGCTACATCCCCATGCTAGTACCTCACGCCGCGGAAGTCGAACACGCGGCAGAACAAATGGACGTGGTCAGCCCATAGTGGGCTCCGCGTCCGCAGCGGCTATTTTGCGCAGTGGCTCTCGCGCAGCAAGGGCGCCGCCGCTACGCCACGCGCAGACAGCGGCCAATAGCCGCTCCCTCCGGTTTCTTATATAGGGACCCGCTCTGCCCTAGTCCAGTGACTCTGGTACTCGCTCTGGATTGCGTCTCTATCTCGGCGGTACTGCGTTCTGGTCGTTGCTCGTTGTTACTTGCCTGGATCTGGTTCCGAGTGGATTTACTGTTGGTGTTTAGTGTTGTGGTTTCTACAAGCCTCTGTTGTTTATCTCTTCCTTGTTGTGTCGGTCATAGTCGGTCGTTGTTGGTTGTCGTTGGTCTGTCGCCCGACTCGTCCTTGTGTTTACCCGGTGGTGCGTGCTCCACCGCCGGCGGCTTCCCCGCCTGGCGGCTCCGATCCGCAGCCCAAGGCGTTCCCGCCGTTTGTAAATAAGCGAAGACAAAGTGACATGGGTGTAGTAACCAAAACAATGTCTGGTTTGATCTCTCCTCTGTTGCTGGCGCTCTGGAACACAGCAGACTTCCGATTCTTCTCCATAATACAATCACTCAGTCCCCTTACACAGCTGTAAGTCTTCCAAATTCTGGATTCACCTTCTCTGTTTGTACCATACACATTCCATCGTGCATACCAATGGCCATAGCCGATCTCCATCTCCTTGGTCAGCTCCCATTCCCCATATTTGCTGGTTGGGGGTCTTCAACACCCGCTTGGGGATCTCCACATTCTTGTCAGGGAGGCCCCCTATTGATGGACCTCTTCCACCAAGCGAATCTTGTTTGCCTCAACAATGGGAAACCTAAATTTTTGTCTCCCTCAAAGTCAATGTACTTTCATTAGAACCTTTCGATAGGTACTGTTCGGCCTGCTCGGCGCTTTGAATGGTTGGCTCTTGCTGATACAAACTATTTTCCAAGTGTGTCCTTTGATTACAGCCACAACTGCAATCTATGCCCCCAGGACGCTGGCAGTTTTCCGAAGCCGTTTGCACACTTTTCTCCTCTCTAGCAACATTTGATGACGTCACACTCACGTTACGGAAGTTATCCTTACAGCTGCAGAACGTTAAATACTTCGTACATCGCCTTCGCCCTGGCGCCCCCCAATTCCTTGGTGGAACGAGGTGTGCCGTGTCGCAGTACGAGAGTGGAGACGTGCTCTTCGCGTTTCCCGCCATCATCCTACTTCGGCCAACTGTATCCGCTATAAGCAATTCCGTGCACGATGCTGTCGCATCATACGTGGTAGCAAGAAGGCAAACTGGGACTAATTTACCAGGGCCTTTAATACCTTGACTCCTTCAATTGTTTGGAATCTAATCCGGCAGATATCTGGCATGCACGGTTCTTCCCGAACTGTGAGATAAATGAAGTACAGGATACCTCAGTGGACCCAGTCGAAATCTCTAACTCATTGGGTGGACACTTTGCTGAGATTCTACATCTTGTAACTACCCACCAGTCTTTCTCCCGAAGAAACGTGTAGCAGAAGAGCGACCTCTTGCGTTTTTCTCAAAAAAAAAAAAAATCGCGAAAGCTATAATACCGTTTTTTTCTCTGTGACAACCCCTACATGCGTTATATTCCTCTCGCTCTTCTGCTCCAGGACTGGATGGTATCCACGTCCAAATGTTGGAGCATCTATTATACCCTAGCCTGTGCTACCTCCTTCGCCTTCATAATCGACTTTTGGTCGACAGTACCTTTCCCAGAAGATGGCGGGAAGCTATCGTCATTCCTGTTCCGAAACCTGGAAAGGACAAACATCTCCCCTCCAGCTATCGCGCAGTCACCCTCAGGAGTAGTTTTCGGGTGTATGGTAAATTGCCATTTAGGCTTGAGTCACGAAACGTTTTAACAACTGCCCAATCCGGTTTCCGAAAGCATCGCTCCGCAGTTGACCACCTTGTTCCTCTCTCTCCACTTACATCATGAAGAATTCCTCGGAGAGCACCAAACGGTAGCTAAACTTCATGATCTGGAGAGAGGCTACGATACCTGTTGGAGGACAGGCATCCTCTGCACATCATTCTCTCGGTGCCTCCGAGGTCGGCTACCCCTGCTCATCCATAAGTTCATGCCAGCGCACATTTAAGGTGCAGGTGAACACTATTCCATCCTATACTTTATCCCTAGAAAACAGGGTGCCCAGGGCTCTGTGCTAAGTATTGCCATCGGCATAAATCCAATTACGGAAGTCAAAGGATGACTGAAGTCCAAAACATTACGAAAATCGTTGTCGGGAAAATCATTAGTAAGCATAATTTATTCTGGCTTTGAATCTGCACAAATTTTCTACACTATGTTACAGCATGATTAGTCTGCCTTAAGGTAAGACAATAGGTCATGAACCCAATGCCCAGCTTAAAGTGGCAACGTTTGTCACACCATTGTGGGTTGTAATAGTAAGGCTACATGTGGACAGTGTGGTAGTGTGGCACAGGAACAGGGTTTCCAGTGCACTACGCCACCTAATTGTGTTAATTTCTCCCAGGCCTGTCTGGTCTTCTACAGGGAATGTCCTGTCTACGCTGAAGAAAATACAGGAAATTAGTCTCGCAACGTGTCTCGTACTCGGATGCCAAGACGGATTTTAAGGCCAATCGTTGTCCCTGGTTAGCAGTTGTGGCAATTTTCCCCACTGCGTCACGCGGCCCGCTCAGTTTCCCGCCAAGTGGTCTTGGTCATTAGACAGCTCAGGATGCGATGGTATCCAACGAATGATCGACGTTGAGGTGCAACCACCCCTTCCAGTCTTCCTATGGAGGTCCAAACTCGCTGATTTCCGGAGCTGAAAGGTAGTAGTTGGTGGCTGGCACGTAAGGTTGCAAGTTCCATGTCATTCTCACACTACGGCTTGCCAACGTTGACGCCAGCTTCCTTGGTGACTTACATACTAAATTTTCTTGCGAAAACTGCAGACAATGCCTGCAACTGGTTCTCTATCCTTTACAAAGAAGTGGATCTGTCTTTTGGGATACAGACGTTTCCGACACGTCAGGAACGTAATCATTTGCCTTTAATAAAGTGTCCTAAGTGCTCAGAGGTCGGTGTATCCCATTCGAACAGCTGACAACTGAGGGACGCCATCTTCCAGAGCGAAGAAAACCATAATTTGAACCGTAAGACATTGAAACTTTCTCGAGATTCGTATGAAACTATGCCAGGAACTTTTACGTGAGCCCTTCCGTCGCAAGTACCGGGTCGGGAAGCATTACACGAACAGCGCACAAGTACCTGACCGGTTCTTGGGCGACAATGCGGTATCTTCACGTTTCTAAAAAGGTAAGCTTCAGTCGACCATGTTGCTTTTCCGTAACCATCATATTCGCTGGTCATCTAGTACATTATCAATCGATAAGAACCACTTTTTGTTGATTCAAAAATCTTGCATCGTAGGCGACAATTAGAGACGACTCAGTGCTGAGATGGCTCCTTCGTCCAAAACTGCACCACTACTCGCTCCACACAGCACGTGCTAGTCAACGGTGTTGGCCTGCGACTCCCCACCATGTGAAGAAATAACACTCGAATAACTAATGCAAAGACTAGCTATTTGTCAAAAATAGGAATATGTAAATGCAAACCAACACATACTACATGTAATAAATAGATTGAAATAAAGGTACTGTTATTACTCACCACATACCAAACACCCCCTGCGGGTCCGGGGGTTAGAATAGGCCCGAGGTATTCCTGCCTGTCGTAAGAGGCGACTAAAAGGAGTCCCTCCCCCTCAAGGGGGTAGTTAGCGCCTGCGTCCGGATACTGACGGTTCCACGACCTATATTTGGATTTTCACTTCTTCTGGTTTCTTCCTTCCTTCGGTTGGTTCTTTTCTTTTTTCTTCTCCATCTCACTCTCCTACTTACTCTTTCCCTTGCCTCCTCCTCCTTGCCGCCTCCTCCTTGCCTCTTTCTCCTTGCCTTCTCTGGTCTCCGCCTCGGCGTTTGAGACAGTCTGTCCTTTCTCTCCCTATCTCCCTTCTATTTTCCTCTTCTTCTTTCCTCCCTGTGCGTGCCTCAACGCCGACCCACGCGTTCGCACGCGTAGCCGGTGATGGGGTAACGCGTAATTCACCGCCATGGGTAGACAAGTAAGGCACGCACGTACCCCCTGGTAAAGGCCAGGCCCAGGGAGGGGTGATTGCCTGAGCTGACACCTTCCGACCATGCCGATTGGTCCCTCTGTCCGTTTCTCGGGAGGTGTGACCTGAGGTGTAAACATTCACCTAAGGTGGGAGTGCCCTCAGAGAGGGTCCCCACAAGGAAGGAGCGCGCCACCGGAGACGCTGGCAATCATGGGGGATTCCTCCGCAATGGATTTCTCATCTTCTTCTCTCTAGACATCTGCCCAAAAACGGAAACTTGACCAGCCACCAGTACCAAAAGTAGTACCGCCTGCCCCACAGTTCCTCATAGTTTCTCGATCTGAGGAGGGAAAGGATTTTTCATCTGTCAACCCTTTCGTTATCCAGAAGGGCGTAGATGCCATAGCCGGATCTGTCAAGTCTTGTACCAGGATCCGTAAAGGTACCGTGTTACTAGAAACTGAGATCGCCTTTCAGGCACAAAAACTGCTTCGGGCCACACTCCTGTACACGTTCCCTGTCTGGGTGGAGGCTCACCGCAATTTGAATTCGTCTCGTGGTGTGGTATATACAAGATCACTCGACGGATTGACTGACGAGGAGATTCAGTCTTTCCACGCTGAGCTGGGCGTGACGGCTGTCCATAGGGTCATGAAAAATGTCAACAATGACCTTGTACTGACCCGGACACTTTTCTTGACTTTTTATAGTGTTCAGCTGCCGTCGCGTATCAAAGCGGACTAAGAGGTTATTTCTGTTCGCTCCTATGTTCCGACACCTACGCGCTGCTACCAGTATCAGCGTTTTAATCACACTCGCCAGTCTTGTTCTAATGCGGCTAAATGTGTCACTTGTGGCAGGGATGCCCATGAGGGTGACTGTCCATCTCCAGCTCCTCGTTGTGTGAACTGTCAGGGTGTCCATGCAGCGTCCTCCCGCGACTGTCCCATCTACAAGGAAGAACGCTGAATCAAAGAAATTCGGGTCAAAGAGAAAGTGTCCACCTCGGCTGCTCGCAATCTATTTGCTAGTAGGAAGCCCACGCTGCTCCCAGTGGAGAAATACAGTACTGTCCTCGCCTCTCCTCGGACTACCAGGGAGGTGGCGATGCAGACATGCGATCTGACCTTCAGCACTACGGTCGTCCGTTCGGCCAGTGCTAAGATCGCCCGGTCGACGTCTCCTCTTCCTCCCGTCACCCTCAGACACAAGCACCGTCATCAGCTTCTGCCAAGACGAAGACCCACGGGCCTTCAAGAAGGAACCGTCCCGTGCAGACTTCCTACGTACCTCGAACTCCCAGCCATCGACCAGTACTTCCACTAAACGACCTTCTAAGAAGGCTCATAGGAAGCACAGTTCTCCTTCTCCGCCACGGCGCATTTCTTCTCCTGCGCCACCCAGCGGTTGCGCCCCAGGCCGTCATCCGTTTCGCCTGGCCGCACCGCTGCTAGCCGAACATCTGGCCGTTCACCGGCGGAGGAAGCACCCCCTCCCGGCCATCTTAACAAGATGGTTGATGAACCTATTGAACCAATGGACGATGACTGTCCGCCTACTGATAGCGGCTGCAGTGCTCGCTCGAAGCCAGGCCCTCAGCGGCCTTCGAGGTGACCCCTTCTTTCATCTTCCTTTTCTTCTTACGATGGCACTTATTCACTGGAATATTCGCAGCATTCGCTCCAACCGAGAGGACTTGAAGTTGCTGCTCCGCTTGCACCGTCCGCTCGTCGTAGCCCTCCAGGAAACGAAGCTACGCCCATGCGATCAAATTGCCTTGGCACACTACACCTCTGTGCGTTTTGACTTCCCCCTGTGCTGGGTATTCCGGCTCATGGAGGGGTTATGTTGCTGGTCCGGGATGATATTTACTACGATCCCATCACATTGCACACCGGCCTGCAGGCAGTTGCCATCCGCATTACTCTCCCCACTTTTACATTTTCCATTTGTACTGTCTACACTCTATCGTCATCTGCCGTTACCAGGGCAGACATGATGCAGCTTATTGATCAGCTACCTGCCCCATTTTTGTTAACTGGAAACTTCAATGCCCACCATCCCCTTTGGGGCTCTCCAGCATCCTGCCCGAGGGGCTCCCTGTTAGCAGACATTTTCAACCAGGTCAATCTTGTCTGCCTCAATACTGGCGCCCCTACTTTTCTTTCGGACACATCTCACACCTATTCCCATTTAGACCTCTCTATATGTACTACCCAACTTGCACGCCGGTTTGAGTGGTATGCACTTTGATACATATTCGAGCGACCACTTCCCGTGTGTTATCCATCTCCTGCAGCATACCCCCTCTCCGTGCTCATCTAGTTGGAACATCTCCAAAGCAGACTGGGGGCTCTTCTCTTCCAGGGCGACCTTTCAGGATCAAACCTTCACAAGCTGTGATAGTCTGGTCGCACACCTCACACAAGTCATTCTCACTGCTGCTGAATGTTCCATCCCTCACACTAATTTTTCTCCACGTCGCGTACCGGTCCCCTGGTGGACCGCAGCATGTAGAGACGCTTTACGTGCTCGTCGACGTACTTTACGCACCTTTAAATGCTACCCTACAGCGGCGAATTGTAGCAATTATAAACGATTACGTGCACAGTGTCGTCGTATTATTAAAGAAAGCAAGAAAGCCAGCTGGGCTGCTTTCACAACCACCTTCAACAGTTTTACTCCTCCTTCTGTTGTCTAGGGTAGACTGCGCTGGCTACCTGGCACTAAGGTCCACTCACCAGTTTCTGGGTTGATGGTCGCGAATGACGTCCTTGTGGCACCTGAGGATGTCTCCAATGCCTTCGGCCGCTTTTTCGCAGAGCTCCGCTCATTACCACCCTGCCTTCCTCCCCCGAAAAAAGGCAGAGGAGGCTAGGCCACCTAACTTCCGCTCCTCGAATCGTGAAAGTTACAATGCCCCATTCACCATGCGGGAACTCGAAAACGCACTTGCCCGGTCACGGTCCTCCGCTCCAGGGCCTGACTCTATTCATATTCAGATGCTGAAGAACCTTCCTCCTGCGGGTAAAGGTTTTCTTCTTCGTACTTGCAATCGCATCTGGACTGAGGGACATGTTCCCGCATGCTGGCGCGAGTCTATTGTTGTCCCGATTCCTAAACCAGGGAAGGACAAGCACTTGCCTTCCAGTTATCGACCCATCTCGCTTACCAGCTGTGTCTGTAAGGTGATGGAGCGAATGGTTAACTATCGTTTGGTTTGGCTGCTTGAATCTCGACGCCTACTTACCAATGTACAATGTGGATTTCGTAGGCGCCGCTCTGCTGTTGACCATCTGGTTACCTTGTCGACCTTCATTATGAATACCTTCTTGCGGAAGCGCCCGACCGCGGTTGTGTTCTTTAATTTGGAGAAGGCTTACGACACCTGTTGGAGGGCGGGCATTCTCCGCACCATGCATACATGGCGCCTTCGCGATCGCCTCCCTCTTTTTATTCGTTCCTTTTTAATGGATCGACAGTTTAGGGTACGTATGGGTTCTCTCCTGTCAGACACTTTTCGCCAGGAGAATGGGGTGCCACAGGGCTCAGTTTTGAGCGTCGCTCTCTTCGCCATAGCGATCAATCCAATAATGGATTGCCTCCAAGCTGATGTATCAGGCTCCCTTTTCGTGGACGATTTTACCATCTATTGCAGCGCGCAGCGTACATGTTTCGTGTAGCGCTGTCTTCAGCGTTCTCTTGACCGTTTTTACTCCTGCATTTTCGCCAATGGCTTCCGTTTTTCTGCTGAGAAGACTTCTGGCGCTATAAAGACATTCTCCCACCGTCCTTACGACTCGGTCCCGTTGCTCTCCCATTCGTGGAGACAACAAACTTTTTAGGTCTTACATTTGACAGGAAACTTATCTGGGCTCCACATGTGTCATATTTGGCTGCCCGTTGTACCCGTTCTCTCAATGTCCTCCGTGTTCTCAGTGGTATGTCGTGGTGAGCGGATCGAACAATCCTACTTCCCTTATATCGGTCGATCGTCCGCTCCAAGCTGGATTATGGGAGCTTCGTAGACTCTTCTGCACGGTCATCAATCTTACGCCGCCTCAACTCCATACAACATCGGGGTTTACGTCTTGCGATCGGAGCGTTTTATACTAGTCCCGTCGAGAGTCTTCATGCTGATGCTGGTGAATTGCCACTCACCTACCGGCGCGATATACTGCTTTGTCGGTATGCCTGTCGGCTATTGACAATGCCCAACCACCCGTCTTACCGTTCCTTTTTTGACGACTCTCTCGACCGTCAATACAGGTTGTATGTCTCTGTCCTGCTACCCCCTGGAGTTCGCTTTCGTCGTCTCCTTCAACACCTTAATTTTTCACTCCCTGCAACCTTTCGAGTGGGCGAGAGCCACACGCCACCTTGGCTCCAGGCTCAGGTTCACGTTCACCTTGACCTCAGCTCGCTCCCAAAAGAGGTTACCCCCGGTTCGGTATACCACTCCCGTTTTGTCGAACTTCGTTCGAAGTTCATTAATATGACCTTCATTTATACAGATGGCTCTAAGACCAATGTCGGGGTCGGGTGTTCTTTTATTGTCGGGGCACAAAGTTTCAAATACCGGCTCCATGGCCATTGTTCGGTCTTCACAGCTGAGCTCTTTGCCCTCTACCAGGCTGTTCTTTACATCTGCCGCCACCGACATTCTGCTTATGTCATCTGCTCCGATTCCCTGAGCGCACTCCAGAGCCTCAGTGATCCGTATCCGGTTCACCCTTTCGTGCACCGGATCCAACGCTCTCTTCAGCAGCTGGTGGACGACGGTTCTCCGGTTAGCTCTATGTGGGTTCCTGGCCATGTCGGTATCCCTGGGAACGAAGCTGCAGATGCCGCGGCCAAGGCTGCGGTCCTCCAGCCTCGGACAACTTCTTGTTGTGTCCATCAGATTGTAGCAGGGTCATTTGTCGGCGCATTTTATCGCTGTGGCATGCCGATTGAGCTGCACTTACGGACAAAAAGCTTCGGGCCTTGAAACCTCTTCCCGCGGCTTGGCCGTCCTCCTCACGCCATTCTCGGCGGGAGGAGGTCGTTTTGGCCCGGTTACGAATTGGACACTGACGGTTCAGCCATCGGCATCTGATGACGGCTGCGCCGGCGCCGTTCTGCCCATGTGGGCAATTGCTGACGGTCCGCCACAGTTAAACGTCCTGTCAGGATTTTAACACACTGCGTCTTGATCTTGGCCTGACATGTACTCTAGATGCCATTCTAGCGGATGACCCACGAGCAGCTGCTTGCGTTCTTCGTTTTATCAACTTGACAAACCTCTCTAAGGACATTTTATTATGCTGTTTTTTGACTCCTATGCCTGTCAGTCTGTCTTTTATCGTGTTTTCCCTTTTAGTTGCTGTTTTAAACTTGTGCCTCGCGGTGCATTCCTAACGTAGTCTGGGCGCTAATGACCACTGAAGTTGTGCGCCCTAAAACCACAAGAAAAAACACCTGCATGCTGCCCTCCAATGCTAAATTTCTGATCCCTTGATGCCTCAGAACATGTCCTACCAACCGGTCCCTTCTTCTTGTCAAGTCGTGCCACAAACTCCTCTTCTTCCCAATTCTATTCAATAATTCCTCATTAGTTGTGTGATCTACCCATCTAATCTTCAGCATTCTTCTGTAGCATCTCATTTCGAAAGCTTCTATTCTCTTCTTGTCTAAACTATTTATCGTCCATGTTTCATTTCCATACATGGCTACACTCCGTACAAATACTTTCAGAAACGACTTGCTGACACTTAAATCTATACTCAATGTTAACAAATTTCTCTTCTTCAGAAACGCGTTCCCTTGCCATTGCCAGTCTACATTTTATATCCTCACTACTTCGACCGTCATCAGTTATTTTGCTCCCCAAATAGCAAAACTCCTTTACTACTTTGTCTCATTTCCTAATCTAATTCCTTCAGTGTCATTCGACTACATTATCCTCGTTTTGTTTTTGTTAATGTTCATCTTATATCCTCCTTTCGAGACACTGTCCATTCCATTCAACTACTCTTCCAAGTCCTTTGCTGTCTCTGATAGAATTACAACGTCATCGGCGAACCTCAAAGTTTTTATTTCTTCTCCATGGATTTTAATACCTTCTCCGAATTTTTCTTTGGTTTCCTTTATTGCTTGCTCAATGCACAGATTGAATAACATCGGGGAGAGGCTACAACCCTGTCTCACTCCTTTCCCAACCACTGCTTCCCTTTCATGTCCCTCGACTCTTATAACTGCCATCTGGTTTCTGTACAAATTGTAAATAGCCTTTCTCTCCCTGTATTTTACCCCTGCCACCGTCAGAATTTCAGAAATCGTATTCCAGTCATATGACTAGGGACTTGTATAAAATACTGAAATATCGATATTTTTAAAAATTATCGATGTACATCAGCGATATTTCCTGCCCCGTTATATTGATACGACATCGAAATGGCAATGTCAAGTGCAGATACTATTTGACCTTATATATTGTTGGCAATTTTCGGTAAATATTTTAAATTGTTCTTCTATTATGGTGGTAGACCTTAATTTTACTTCCACTATGCGAAGCAATCTTACTATTTTTTGAGCTTTCGTCACATCCAGTCTTTCTCTTCAACTGTGAGAAGTAACTATACTTGGCACGAGGGGGAGGGGGTTTGCTGTGTGAATCCAATGCCAAGATATCCGATGTGAAGGAACAGTGCACGAGAGGAGTTAAAAAAAACTTTTTTAAGTCAACTAGTGTGTTATTTCTTCGCATCTGCGTTCTTAAAAAACTGTTACTGAAAGTGAACAGAAATCTAAATAACAAAAATGGTGTGTAGGCTTTCACGGCCGGCGTCTTCAGTAATTAAAACTTCCGGGCTAAGAGGCCGTGGTTACGTTGCGTTGCCAGCTGCGGGCAACATCATCTGAGGTGAGTCTACGACTGGCTGCTAGGCCGTGGAGGGCCTGTTTATATAGAGCGCGTAGGGGGCGCCACCACTCGTCACGTGTTGTCAACAGTAAAACTATCTCTGGCTGGCGTCATTACTCTCGATCGAAGGTAATCGATTGTCACATCTTTGGTACAGAGTCGATCGCCATATCTTATCTAGCTTCAAGCCTTCTTCTTTCCTGTTAAAATTATTGTGGTGTTTAAAAATCTCTACAGCCTCTCTATACATACGTGCATAATAATGCGATGTCTTAGCTAGCACGCTCGTCTCACTAAACTTTATTTCATGGTCACGCGTTTCAAAAACATGTTCCGCTACAGCCGATTTGTCCGTGTGTCCCAGTCGGCAGTTCCTTTTATGTTCAGTTAGGCGAGTATTGATACTTCTTTTTGTGGTTCCAATGTAAACCTTCCCACAACTACACGGAATCTTATAGACACCAGGAGTAGCTAGAGGGTGTCGTGCATCTTTCGCCGGTCTTAAGCATTCACTAATCTTCTTGGTGGGTCTGAAGATTGTTTCAACTCTGAACTTGGCCAGCACTTTCCCGATACGGTCCGTAACATTGTGGACGAATAGAAGAAAAACTTTCCCCACCGATGGTTGTTGTTGTTGCACGTTTTCCATCTCGCACTGCAGCAGTGGGCAGCAAATTCCAACCATGGGCCCTGCATCTTGTAAAATTTACGTAATGTTCTGAATTGTGAGTTGCAACATAAAATCTGATCCCGTTGTTACATTTCGAAACATCTGAAAACTACGCTGCTTTTCAAATGCGATGAGCTGTAAAACTCAAACGCAAATCACCCCAAGCTGGGTGCCAAGATGACCTTGAAAATAAACACACAGTCCCTGCCGATCTGACTTGGCGTAGACTCAGGTCAGAAATTGGGCATGCGGAGCTGGTGTAGACATCTTCACATCATTTGATGGAATCTGTGATGCATGAATATATGCCTGGAGGGCTGGTGCCATGTCAGCGTAACGTGTCTACCTCCCTTCGACATGACGTCGCCTGGAAGTCTGTTGACAACCAGCAGCGTTGACCGCCATGTACCCAGTCGTTCTGTTGATATTTTCCTCCCTTTACACTCTATCGTCGACAGTGATTTTTCTATCAGAGACTCTAGATGCTACATTTTTAAGGTGTAAGATGCGAGAAAAAGTCGGATGTTTAAAGATTAAAGTGTCTGACCATAAAATGAAAATGAGAATGTGACAGAATGACAACAGACGCAAAAAAAAGTGCACGGATGGGGCTTGCTCTAAAATGTGCTGTCAGTAGTTATGACAACACACAGTCACTACAGTCGGAATGCTTCACACGAAAGCACGCAGTCACTTAGACTGTTTTAGGCTACGTCCGTGAGTCATTCTGTGTTTGTATCTGAAACTGTCAGAAAGCATGAATCTGGAATAAAAAAAATTAGCTAAGCTGACTGGTAGAGTCGCACAACTCAACGTCAAATGACTGATCCGTGTGACCGATACTCACGTCTCGCTGAGTAATTGCAAGCCAGTGTCTGCTCAGCGGCTCTATTAACTTTCCACAGTTTGACCTGCAGGCCGCTAAATTTCCCGTCATGTGACCTTCGTCACTGGTAAACTCGGCTTGCGATGGAACTCAATTGTTGGGTGGTGGGTTAGTAATAAGAAATTTGAAATATTAGGAAATGAAGTTTGCTGTCTTTCACAAGTGTATCAAAACCATACTTGCGATGGAGAATGTGTTCACACACACTGTAAGTAGGCTGTTTAGGTTTTTTTTATTGGTAACGCCACCTCTGTATAGAAAATCACTGGCTGTGCGGTGTGCAGTCTGTGGCTGCTTTGCATTGTTGTAATACTCGCCATTGTAGTGTTAGGCAGCTGGCTGTGAACAGCGCATAGCGTTGGGCAGTTGGAGGTGAGCCGCCAGCAGTGGTGGATGTGGGGAGAGAGATGGCGGAGTTTTGTAATTTGTCATGAACTGCTATATATATGATGATATCAAGGTAAATACATTCTTTGTTCTCTATTAATATCTTTCATTTGCTAACTATCCCTATCAGTAGTTAGTGCCTTCCATAGTTTGAATCTTTTATTTAGCTGGCAGTAGTGGCGCTCGCTGTATTGCAGTAGCTTGAGCAGCGAAGATTTTTGTGAGGTAAGTGATTTGTGAAAGGTATAGTTTAATGTTAGTCAGGGCCATTCTTTTGTAGGGAATTTTGAAAGTCAGATTGCGTTGCGCTAACAAAATATTGTGTGTCAGTATAAGCACAGTCCTGTAAAATTATTAAAAGGGGATGTTTCATATGTCGACCCTTAGCCTAGGATACCTCACTGGAATCTTCTTATTTTTTCTTGTAGTTTTTGTAATTAGTGTAGATTTTGTTTATTGCTTGCGCGTAATTGTAGAGAGAATCTCCTTTGTAGTTGCAGTCTTTCATTGTTGTACAGTAAAACAGTTGTGGCATGCATGTAGATTTGCACCAAGTATTTCGCAGCTGCAATTAACTAGATATTATTTTCAGTGTTATGTTAATGTGTTCTCTTATTTTTGCTCTTCAAATTGTGTTTTTCTGTGTTGTCGTGTGAAATACTGTGACAATAATGGCGTGTGAAAAACGTAACACTAGGCTCCAAAGCCAACTGAGAAATAATAGTGACGACGAGCGTAGCTTGCCAGCACCACTGTGTAATGAATTAACAGACGTTCAAAGTAGTAATTTGGTAAATGTGCATAGGGAAATGGAGCGGGCTGCAAACAATGGTGTAGACAGTGAAACAATTAGAGAACAGGGAAGCATTATCGATCGATCGGTCGGCAACAGCTCGCCTCAGGAATCCGAAATGACAGGAAACAATCTCGCAAATACTGTAGATTCAGGTTTTGGGTCCTCACAGTTTTCTCAAATAAATCAAGACACATTTTCTGCTTGTCAAAGTGTGAATGTTTCCGGTGCAAATTCACTGCCGAAAAGCACTGAGGAACATGTTTCAGACACCAATGCATTGTTATTACAGTTAATGCAACAAATGGGACAAAAGCTACAAAAGTTAGACACAACACTTGAGCAAAATCAGAAACAAATGGGACAAAATCTTCAAAAGTTAGATACAATGGAACAAAACCAGAGACAAACACAGCAACAGTTAGACACAATGGAACAAAATCTTCAAAAGTTAGACTCATTGGAGCAAACTCTTGAACAAACACGTGAGGATTTAACTACTGAGTTACATCACATTGAATTGAAATGTCAAAAAGTCTGTAATGACGTAAAAACACAAATTTGTGAGCATTTCCAACCTATTTTTTCGCGTCATGAAAATGCACTACAGAATCACGAAGCAGCCATAAAAGAACTGCAAACTACTGTTCATGAAAATCATGAGACCTTACAAGCTAAATTTGACTCAGTTGCATCTACCGATTCGGTTACGCAACTTGCAAAAACTCAGGAAAACTTGAAGGACACAGTAGATTCGATTTCAACACAAATGGACACTCTGAAACTTGGTTCAGAAAAACACACTGAGGAAATGTGTTCACTATCGGAGAAAGTAGCCGAACTTTCGGATCTGGTCACTAACTTATCTACAAAGGTAGATGATGATCTGAATGACACAAGACCTGTAGCCTTCACTGACACAGAGGAGTATGAACAAATTAGAAAATTCGAACAAAATCAAAATCAAATCAATACACTGTACAAAAGAGAAATCCGGGAAGTACAAGATCAGTTGACGCAGGTAATACAAGAATTACATATTTCAGAGGACACTCGCGCTCCAGTACGGGAAGAGGGACATAGAAATACGGAGCAGACACAAAATAACAACACAGGGCACTTCGGAAATTATGAAAGAAATTGGCAAGGTACATCGAATTTTGAGATGGAACCGCCGAAACGACGTAACAATGACCGACATGCGACTTGCCGACATGATGATTTTGACTATAAGCTGTTCATTACTACACGTAAATTCAAAACATTCAAGAATTCTGGCAACGACATTCATCCACAAGCATGGCTCCATCAATTCTCTCATTGTTTTCCTCCCAACTGGTCGTTAGAACACAGATTAGAATTTATGTGTGGCTACTTAGAGAATGACCCAGCTGTAAGAATGCGATCGGTCATTCACGATTGCCACAGTGAAGGAGAATTTTACCATGCCTTCCTCTCAGCTTATTGGTCTCAAGCCACACAAGACCGAGTAAAACATGGCATCATAATGATGAAACATTTCGAACAATCTGAATTCTCCAGTCTTGTGAAATATTTTGAAGACATGTTGCATAAGAATCAGTATCTTTCAAACCCATACAGCCCCTCAGAACTCATCCGCATTTGTTTAATCAAACTTCCTGAACATTTACGACATATTATTTTGGCAGGACGTTGCAAAGACGACATTGAACCTTTTCAGGGACTGTTACAAGAACTGGAAATCGACACTGACAATCGCGGAACGCAAGAACAGGAGCACAAAAATTACAGGTCACATCCGTCACAATTCCGTGACGACAGAAATAATAACTGGACACGACAAGGCTATTCTTACAACGCAAATCGTGACCAAAACAGACACCACCCGTATGACAACCGTTGGCAGAGTAAAAATAATTACAGAGAAAGATCGCATTTCCATAGTAATGACTATCACAGAGACAATGAGAGAAACAGACATTATGGGAACCAGAACTATTATTATCAATGGAGACAGAATACTTTCAGACGCAACAGTTCAGCGCGCAGTTACGATTCAGGGAGAAATTCTCCACCACATGACCGACAAACAAGAAACTATGAAATCTACCGACATGACGACAGACGAGATAATCATAACGACAGACCTGAATTTCATCAGAACTGGCGGGATTCAAACAGAGCAGGGCATTTTCGACAACGTGAATTTGTAGAAGTTAGGTCTCCAAATCCCAGTAACGACACGCGCCAACAAAGAGACAGACAATGACTCGCACAAGCAGGCAGCCGCGTGCGCCCGCTGGCTCCGAGAAAAATAACATAAGACGCTAGCCTTGAGAAAAATTTTAGCATTCTTTACCGACGTATACCGCATGATAATTGCATTCAAGTTCAAACTCTGAGTACTATGAAGAGTAAAGGATTGCACCACACTTCACATGTAAAACCTTTTATTGAAAGATGATCTGCTTTTTAACTTAGTCTTTGCCATAAAATTTTTCACTTTACATTACTAGTATGCTTGTCAGATTTAGAATCTGTTAACATGCAACAATGTTTGAAGTTAAATATCCAGTCAAGAACCAAGAGAACTTCTTGAAACAGAAATTACGAATACATTGTTATAGTGAACAGAGCGGCGTCACAGTGTTATTGTGTGTGTACATTCTTGCTTGTTAGTTCCACTATCACGTAACGACTATAAGGATCACATACTTAGAACATATACCGGCAACGCTAATGAGATTTTCATGCAACATTTTGGTTTATTTAATAAAAAAAATATTCTGGATTTAAAGTACTTTCTGTGAAATACCAGAGGACACAGTGGTTTGTTTATGTGACAGCTACACGATGTTATCACGACGCTACTAATGAGTGACAATTTACAATGTTGCTTTTGCAGTGTATCTGTTTTACATCTGCACAATTTTTCTGAATTCTTCTGGAAAGTGAAACATGTTTTAGTATTTAACTTTTGTGGTATAGCTACAATGAGACAGCCTTTTCCGTGGCACAACAATACGTTACAGCACAGTACTTTATTCATCACAACAATAAGCGTAATAACTAAGATATCTATACGCAAAACATTTCACTTTTGTTTATCATGAGGTAAGTACATTGACTTCTGCAGAACTTAGCTTTCGGAGGACGATAACTACGAGACTTCCACAGAGATTATCTTACAACATGACGCACAGTTTAGCGCTACAGGACACGTATTTGAGTGATTAATTTTGTACTTAAAACATTTATTTTTAAAGATTTTTGAATTGCAAAGAAAGTTTTCCGTGATACATTTCATTCCATTGCTGTAATCTGTAACACCTGAGGGTATAATTACATTAATCCTCAGGGGGGTACACGCCTACTTTGTGTACCATGTGTTTGGCACGCACAAGGAGCCCTAGCTAATATGGTATTTGCTTACAGAACATTACACATCGGTACCATATTTCTCTAACACACAAATTACACAGCTATCTGATTATTTACCTGAGAGAAACAAACATTTTTTTTACTATATTAGTGACAGATGTTTACGTAATTACACAGTTCAATAATTTCACACTTATGAAATTGTATTTTGTCTGTACTTTGTGAACTGTTCATATTTTTCTGGAACCATTGTGATACTATGAGAGCTTTGAATGATGTATTTGGTAAGGGAGCATGATTTTTAAAGTACGTTTTAAGTAAATGACACTACTGACATGGGCAGAGAATTTTTTGTAGGTTTTGAAATTATTGGAGGAAGCTACGACGATTTTGAGAATTGACTGAGGTGTTATGATGTTATTATTACGATGACTATGTGTATTATGCTGTTGCGGTATGTTTATGATCAGTAAGCTGATGCTATATGAGTTATTTGATTATGCTACATATTTGTTATCAGGAAATATTGAAGAAGCGTCGACGAATTTGTATATGTGTAATAAGGTAAGGAGTAATGAATTAGGGACTCTTGACTTGTGAAAAAGGATGTTGGAAACCAAGAATCGTACTTTAAGAGTTATGAAATGTGTGTAAATGCGTGAATGTATCACAATGACGGCGAAAATTTCTTGTACACTGTTATATTCATAGGATTTTGTTTCTACACATTTGCAACGTAAATTCTCGACCTGTGAAATTTTTATATGAGACTGTCACTGTAGCGGAAACTGCGGTCGTAAATATTTCCGTAAGAAAGTTAAGTGACCACCTGCACGTGCGTCGTGGGCACACAGCTGTGTCAGACACCTGGAGAACAAGCCATTAGGGTGTGCCTTTCCGGAAGCACAGGTAGAAAAAAAAACAAAAAGGGAGGCCATTATCCTCGCTTTGACATTCGTTTGTAGAAAGCATCGTAAATACGACACGCTAATAATAACTTGGAAACATTCTTACATCTGCACACCTCATTAGGACAAGTGTCTATCTACGAGAATTGAGAGAAATGCCATATGGCTTGCTTTATGTATTTATTTACTCATTTTGTTTAATATCTAGTTTCTAGCTGCACTGCAGCACTGGTTAAAATAAAATTTTATAGATGTACTAATATAAATATTTTCTGTCTCCAGATCCAGTAAATAATAGTTTTGTGATATATTTCCAAAAAATGAGGGAGCATAAAAAGACATTTCCCTTCACAGGAATTGCATAAACAATTTCTTTACGATTTGGTAACTTATCTGCTAGTGTAAGTTCTCGTGATGCATCACTCTAGTGTTAAGATGTAACGTAAGTTTTAAACATGGCCCTTTTTACTGTAATATTTTTTCTGCTTGAGCTATGTCATGTTTAGGTATAAGTTGCTGCCGTTTGCCAGGCATAATGTTACTGAATTTGACTTTGTTTTACGCTGTTCAGCCAGTTTTACTACTGATTTATTTTTCTTGTTTACTGCGCATTGCCTCATATTAGTTGTAATGTTGAATTGCTTGGTAATTTAGATTTATTGTAGCTTGCTTTGCCAGCTTGAAATTTTTGTCATTGATGTTTGTGTTACTTGATTTGTTCTGCTGCATTGCCTCGTCCCTTAGTTTAGCATCTGATCTCAGTGGATTTAAGTTAGCTTAAGAGGGGGGTAGACTATATAAGAGAACAAGTTGTGATGAATTGGAAGAAATACATTGAAAATCTATAAGAAAATGGTTTGGCCAAAACAGTATTTTGAAAGAGGATATGAACCAAAAAAAGTAGGGTTTAGGGACAACAGGTTTAGGTAGGATTTTCTTGGAAATAAATGATGAAGTAAGATAATGGAAAATAAATAATGAGGTAAGAAATATGTGAACATATATATACAGAAAGCATGCTTGAATAGGATTTTTTTGGTGGAAACAAATGTGGAAATAAGACGAAAGATCTATGGAATGAAGTCTTCGGTTGGACTGCAGTACCAAAAGTTACACTGAAAACGAACCCTGTCCTTTCCATTGTGTTATCCCACTATGTGTTTGTGTACCCTTGTGTATTTGTTTTCTTCCTGTCTCTGTGTAGTTTCATAGAATTTTTCTTCTTCTAATACTAAGCTACATTCACTATGATGAGGAATACTGTTATCCTCAAATTTAATTGGCATTAATAATATGTTATTTAACTTGTAAATATGCTTAGACTTTATTTATTCTATTTTGTTTCAATGCTCATGTGTGAAGTGGATGTTTCAAAATTTATTCTGATCTTCTATGTATCTACTTATGTCATAATTCCTGTAACACTGTTGTATATGTTATTTTGATTCTTTTGTAAAGCCTGTACTACAAATGTTATCTGTATTGTTATGTTCTTTAATGATGTATTTTGTACCTTTGTAATTGTATTCTTATGTTATAAAATTGTAATTGACACCAGTTCATCATATTATTAACTTGTAAGTTACATTTCACTGCACACGTTTCTGTTGGTCATAGTATATGGACAATATGTGAGAAGTAGGGACTGTTAGTGTTTGCACGTGTGTTAATAATTCAGCAAGGGACTGGATAACAGCATTGTTGGTTCTAAGGACAATTCCAAAAACTTTGTGAGTGCACAAGTGGTGGTTTATGGACTTGCTCTATTCTCCGCAAGACTCTTCAATGGTGATTGTGCACCTGCACAGTCACAACAGATGGCTGCTAGCCATCTCTACAAGGACTACAGTGGGTCTGCGTCTTTGCTGACTCACCAGTACCATTATTTCTACAAGGACTGCAGTGGGTCTGCACCTCTGGTGGCCCACCAGTACCGTAATCTCTACCAGGACTACAGTGGGTCTGCTCTGTGATGACCTACCTACCAATACTCTTCAAAACTTCGACTGACTCCCCCCCCTGCGGGTTCGGGGGTTAGAATAGGCCCGCGGTATTCCTGCCTGTCGTAAGAGACGACTAAAAGGAGTCTCAAACGTTTCGGCCTTAATGTGATGGTCCCCATTAGGGTTTGACCTCCATTTTTCCAAATTCCACAGAAGTACGAGCCTTTTGGGGAAGGACACCTTACGTGGTGCACCATCAGTCCTCAGTGCCCTTCGGCCTTGGCACTCTTGATCGTCTTGGCGTCGTCACTGCACCTTCCATCTGTCATTTTGTGCATACCCACCTGATGGATTGTGTACGTAACGCCCTTAGTGCGCCACCATCTGCACCCACGATCACTATGGACTACCCATGGCACCCAAAAACCAGCACGGTAGCCAGCCCGTTGTGGTGGGGTCGTCATGTACCCTCTAGGTTGTAGCCCCCTGACAACACAGGGATCGTACTGCCGATGCCTGAGCTGACACCTCCCCACGTAAGCCAAGGAGTCGATGCTCGTCTCTCTGGGGCGTCAGGACTCCCGGCAACGGCCATCCTGCCAGGTGGCCTTTGCTGTGGCTGGGTGGCGCCCGTGGGGAGAGCCCCTGGTCGGAGTGGGTGGCATCGGGGCGGATGCCCCGCAATGAAGCGGGTGAAATCTCAATCTGGTGGTCGCCCGACCGCCAATGTCTCTAAGCGTGGTAAGACAGAATTTAATGCTGTGACATATAACCCGAAATCGTTCCCTTCCCTAGCCACACCATGGGAAGAACGTCGGGCTGCAGACAGACAGGAGCCATATTCGCCACGATACCTTGTATGCAGCAGAACTGATGGGGATTCGTTTTTGGGGACTAAGCCTCTTTTCTTTGTGCACAATCTCGAAGATAAGTTCGGGGAAGTGGTGTCTCTTTCCAAAATGAGGAGCGGGGCCATTCTGATACAAGCAGCTTCATCTGCACAGTCCCAGGCATTACTCGCCTGTGAGAAGCTTGGTGACATCCCCGTTACTGTCACTCCCCATAAGTCCTTAAATTTGGTCCAGGGGATTATTTTTCATAAAGATCTTCTGCTACAGTCTGATGACGAGCTACGGGAGAACCTGGCACGACGAGGTGTGCACTTTGTCCGTCGTGTCTTTAGGGGGCCCAAGGATAATAGGGTCGCTACCGGTGCCTTCATCCTGGATTTTGAGGGTGACTGCTTGCCTGAGAAGGTCAAGGTCATGATCTACCTGTGCGATGTCAAGCCCTATGTCCCGCCCCCTATGCGATGCTTCCAGTGCTGGAAATTCGGACACATGTCCTCCAGATGCCCTGCCAGCCCCATGTGTCGTGATTGTGGACGACCTACACATCCTAATGCTCCATGTGCTCCACCTCCCACCTGCGTTAACTGTGGGGAGCATCATTCTCCCTGCTCGCCAGACTGTGCCATCTATCAACGTGAGCGGAAGATCCAAGAAATTAAGACCTTGGACCGTTTAACTTACCAAGAGGCAAAGAAGAAGCTGGAACGACTCAACCCCGCACCTCTGTTGAGGAGTTATGCTACCGTCACACTGCCGCCACCAGCTCCTGCACAGACTCCCTTCTCCGTTGGCCCACAGAGAAATCCAGTAACGTCTGCCCCACCGCTGGGACAGGCCACTCTCTCTTCCACTGCTCCCAAAGCACCCAGTTTGGGAGCAGTGCGCCCCAAGCAACCGGGGACGTCAGTCCCCACCTCTCAGCCGGAGCGGCGACAGCCCTCTCCGGCTCCTCAGCTGGGGAGGCGACAGCCCTCTCCGGCTCCTCAGCCGGGGAAGCGACAGCTCTCTCCGGCTGCTCAGCCGGAGACGCAACAGCCTCCTCCGGCCTCACTTGTTCGGAAGGGATCCCTTGGGGGAGTCCCTTCCAAGGACTTCCCCAGTGTCTCACAAGACACTAGCCAGTGGCTGAAGCAGCCACCAGCTGCTGGTCGAAGGGCTTCACGCTCTTCCTCTGTTCCTGATAATGCATCAGGAAAGCCCTCCCAGCATGCCAACCCTCCTCCCAAAGACAGGAGAGAGAAGAGGAAGCTCTCCAAGAAGGATAAGGACCCAGTGGTTCCCGCACCAACGCTTCCTGTCAGCTCAGCCTCTGAGGATGAGGTCGAGCTCTTTGCGTCCCCTGATGACCTGGATCTCGCCGTCTCCTCAGAAACGATGGCCGTAGCGACGTCAGACACTCAGTCGGTGGCAGCATGTGACCCTGCAAAGTAATTTGCCTTTTCAGTGCCTGAATGCCCCTACAGGACACGCTTTGTACAATCCTCCAGTGGAATTGTGGCGGTTATTTTAGCCATCTACCTGAGCTACGTCAGCTTCTAAGCATGACACCTGCTTTATGCATTGCTCTCCAGGAAACCTGGTTCCCGGCAATGCGGACCCCTGTCCTCCGTGGATACAGGGGTTATTACTGCAACCGTAGCACTTACCATTGTGTGTCAGGTGGAGCCTGCGTGTATGTCCTTACCTCTGTATATAGTGCTCCTGTGCCCCTTCAAACATCATTGGAAGCTGTGGCTGTCCGCGTAAGGACTACCCAGGACATAACCGTCTGCAGTATCTATCTCCCTCCAGGTGGTACAGTCTCCCTGACCGAATTGGCTGCACTTGTCGCCCAACTTCCCACGCCTTTTCTTCTCCTTGGGGATTTTAACGCCCACAATCCCCTGTGGGATGGATCGAAGATTACTGGCCGAGGCAGAGATGTCGAGAATCTCATCTCCCAACTCGACCTCTGCCTCTTAAACACTGGCGCTGCCACGCATTTCAGTGTGGCGCATGGCACGTTCTCGGCCATAGATTTGTCGTTGTGTAGCCCACGGTTTGTACCATCGGTACACTGGAGAGTCCATGACGACTTGTGTGGTAGTGACCATTTTCCCATCTTCCTTTCACTACCCCAGCGTCGATCCCATGAACGCCTGCCTAGATGGGCATTTAGCAAGGCAAACTGGGAAAGGTTCTCCTCTGCTGCCACTGTTGAATCTCTGCCCCACGGTACCATCGATGTGGCGGTTGAGGCACTGACTGCAGCGATTGTTTCCACTGTGGAACGTACCATTCCTCGTTCGTTAGGGTGCCCCCGGCGAAAGTCAGTGCCTTGGTGGTCTCCGGAGGTCGCTGAAGCCATTAAAGAACGTCGGCGGGCTCTTCAGCGACATAAGCGGCACCCGTCTTTGGAGAACCTCATTTTCTTCAAACGTCTCCGTGCTCAGGCACGGCGGCTCATCAAGAGGCGGAAACAGGAGTGCTGGGAGAGGTACGTTTCCACCATTGGTTCCCGTACTTCACCCTCCCAGGTGTGGATGAAGATTCGGCGCATCTTTGGAGTGCAACACTCTACAAGTGTTCCAGGGCTTACCATCCACGGGGCGATATCCACCGATGCCGATGCAATCGCCGAGCATTTCGCACAGCACTTTGTTCGGGCCTCTGCGTCGGGGAATTACCCGCCTGCGTTTCGCGCGCTCAAACGCCGGGAGGAAGGCAAACGGCTTTCTTTCACTTCTCGCCACCCTGAGGCGTACAACGCCCCATTTAGTTTGTGGGAACTCCAGAGCGCCCTGGCACAGTGCCCCGATACAGCCTCTGGGCCAGATGGCGTCCACAATCAGATGCTCAAACACCTGTCCCCGGATTGTCAGCGATGTGTTCTTGCCATCTTCAACCGCATATGGGGTGATGGTGTCTTTCCGTCGCAGTGGCGAGAAAGTGCCATCATTCCGGTGCTGAAGCCTGGTAAGGACCCGCTTACTGTGGATAGTTATCGGCCCATCAGCTTAACAAATACTCTGTGCAAGCTGCTGGAACGCATGGTGAGTCGACGGCTGTGTTGGCTGCTCGAGTCTCGGGGTCTTCTGGCTCCGTGCCAGAGCGGCTTCCGTCAGGGCCGTTCCACCGCCGATACTTTGGTCTTTCTTGAGTCTGCAATCCGCACTGCTTTTTCCAGGCGCCAACACCTCGTCTCCGTCTTTTTCGATCACTCCAGAGCATATGACACGACGTGGCGGAACCATATTCTCGCCACGTTGCACGGGTGGGGTTTCCGGGGGTCTCTCCCCATTTTTATTCAGAATTTTTTATCCGTTCGGACATTCCGCGTTTTAATTGGCACATCCCATAGTTCACTTCATATCCAGGAGAACGGCGTTCCTCAGGGCTCTGTATTGAGCGTGCCCCTTTTCCTTGTGGCCATTAATGGCCTTGCAGCAGCAGTAGGGTCGTCTGTCTCACCCACGTTATATGCTGACGATTTCTGCATCTTTTTCAGCTCCTCCACCATTGGTGTTGCAGAACGTCGGTTGCAGGGAGCCATCCGCAAGGCGCAGGCGTGGGCCCTCGCCCATGGGTTTCAGTTTTCCCCTGCGAAGACTTGTGTTATGCACTTTTGTCGGCGTCGAACTGTCCATCCCCACCCCGAGCTCTATCTTCAGGATGCCATGCTCAGGGTTGTTGACACTTATCGTTTTCTGGGATTGCTGTTCGATGCCCGGCTTACTTGGCTTCCACATATTCGTCAGCTCAAGCGTCAGTGCTGGCAGCATCTGAATGCCCTCCGCTGCCTGAGCAACACAACTTGGGGTGCAGATCGTAACATGCTGCTGCAGCTCTACAAAGCCCTTGTGCTGTCCCGGCTTGATTATGGGAGTGTGGCGTATAGCTCGGCGTCGCCCTCGGCGTTGCAACTGCTGGACCCCGTTCACCACTGTGGGGTTCGACAGGCGACAGGAGCATTCCGCACCAGTCCTGTTAATAGCCTACTTGCTGAGGCTGGGGTTCCTCCGCTCCACATTCGGCGTCAACAACTCTTAGCCAACTATGCTGCCCACGTCCGTTGTTCTCCCCGTCACCCTAACTACCGTCTCCTTTTCGCCGATGCGGCAGTCCATATCCCACACCGGCGACCGCGATCAGGCCTCACAATTGGGATCCGTGTTCGGTCACTCCTTAGTGAACTCGAGTGTTTGACTCTTCCATCTGCTTTCCATGTCCTCCCGCATACACCACCTTGGTGTATTCGTCGGCCGCAGCTCCGGCTGGAACTTTCCCGATGGCCAAAAGATTCAGTTCCTCCTGCAGTCTTGCGCCGCCAATTCCTTGCTATCCTAGGCGCATTCCATGACTCGGAGGTTATCTATACAAATGGCTCGATGGTTGATGGCCGTGTGGGGTACGCTTATGCTCATGCGGACTATGTAGACCAGCGCTCCTTGCCGGAAGGCTGCAGTGTTTACACCGCAGAGCTAACAGCCATTTTTCGTGTCCTTGAGCATATTCGTACCAGCACTGGCGAGTCTTTTGTCATTTGCAGTGACTCTCTCAGTAGTCTACAGGCTGTTGACCAGTGCTACCCAAGCCATCCCATTGTTGTTGCCATCCAGTAGTCCGTTCATGCTCTTGAACAGCGTGGACTTTCAGTGGTGTTCATATGGACCCCGGGACACGTTGGGATAGCGGGAAACGAACACGCCGACAAGTTAGCTAAAGAAGCCACCCGCAAACTGCCGTTGGAGATCGGCCTCCCGGCAACTGATCTCCGATCGGTGTTCCGCCGTCGGGTCCTTGGGATGTGGGCAGACGAATGGCGCACTCTGTCTGCCCCCAACAAGTTGCGGCAGGTCAAGGAGACCACGACTGTGTGGGGTTCCTCCATGCGGGCCTCTCGCAGAGATTCTGTGGTTCTCTGTAGGCTCCGCATTGGTCACTCTTGGCTGACGCATGGTCATCTGCTGCGTCGAGAGGACCCCCCTCATTGTCGCTGTGGTGCGATTATGACGGTGGCCCATATATTGTTGGACTGTCCTCTTTTAACCGCCCTCAGGCGAACTTTTAATCTCCAGGGTGCTTTATCATCTCTTTTAGGTGACAATGTCTCTATGGCAGATCGTGTTTTAAGTTTTATTCGCGCAAGCGGCTTTTATCGGTCCATTTAATTTTATTACATCACCCTCTTTTTTGCTGTATCTTTTACTTTGTTTTGTGTTGTATTTCGACTCCACCCTAATCTTTTAGGCTGGAGGTTTTAACGTGTTGCAGAGTGGCTGGCTCATCCTATTATTTTCGTGATCAGCCAGCCACAGTCCTCTGCTGTGCAGTTTTAATTCCTTCTGCCTTTCTTCTCTGTGTTGTTTTTGTTGCTGTGCTCCGTTTTCCATGTTTCTTTATTATTGACCTTGGGGATTTTCTTCCCCTGAAATTTTTATCTTGTGCTTCGACTGACTAATGGATGGTTTCCCTGTGCTCTGTGTGTTTATGAAACAAGGGACCGATGACCTTTGTAGTTTGGTCCCTTTAATCCTGAAACCAACCAACCAACCAACCAACCTTCGACTGACTCCGCTGTGGGTTTGCTCTGTTGTGGCCTATTACCTGTCTGCATGTCAAGAGTCAGCACTGTCTTTCCGTTGGAAGGACAACACTACTTCTTCAAGACTGCATGGAAATCCACTGCTTCCGTGTGCATTTTCTTTTACTTCTCAGAAATTTGAGAAAAAAAGGGCTATTTTACTGTGATGAACTATCAGGACTGTCTTTGTGGACTGTGAGAAAATTTTAGCTTTTGACCAACATTGTACCAATAAGTGTGTTTATTTGATTTCTTTGTTATTGTAATTATGAAAAATTTTTTCAAATCTGTATTGGGCACTGCCCAAACCAATTTGTAAAATTTTTTGTGGGGAGCATGGGGGCTATGTAAGTAGGCTGTTTAGGTTTTTTTATTGGTAACGCCACCTCTGTATAGAAAATCACTGGCTGTGCGGTGTGCAGTCTGTGGCTGCTTTGCATTGTTGTAATACTCGCCATTGTAGTGTTAGGCAGCTGGCTGTGAACAGCACATAGCGTTGGGCAGTTGGAGGTGAGCCGCCAGCAGTGGTGGATGTGGGGAGAGAGATGGCGGAGTTTTGTAATTTGTCATGAACTGCTATATATATGATGATATCAAGGTAAATACATTCTTTGTTCTCTATTAATATCTTTCATTTGCTAACTATCCCTATCAGTAGTTAGTGCCTTCCATAGTTTGAATCTTTTATTTAGCTGGCAGTAGTGGCGCTCGCTGTATTGCAGTAGCTTGAGCAGCGAAGATTTTTGTGAGGTAAGTGATTTGTGAAAGGTAAGTGATTTGTGAAAGGTATAGTTTAATGTTAGTCAGGGCCATTCTTTTGTAGGGAATTTTGAAAGTCAGATTGCGTTGCGCTAACAAAATATTGTGTGTCAGTATAAGCACAGTCCTGTAAAATTATTAAAAGGGGATGTTTCAACACACACACACACACACACACACACACACACACACACACACACACACACACCATAATAATATTCTTGATGATGAGAGTAATGCTGCCTCTATCATAAACAAAACTATTTTCAGTCCAGAGGCGACCTGTATGGTAATTTCCCAGTTAATGGTCTTTCTCCCTGACTTCTAATAATCTAAATTAGTTGCTCTCCACAAAAGTGGAAAAATATCACCATTTTCCACGCTGTTTTGTTAACATTACAGGGAGCACACGAACAGTTACTTCATCGAGATATAAACGATCGAGGACGGTGTACAGTCCCCTCTATTTCACTTCATATTTGTACCAAAAACCTGAGTTTTCTTGCAGTCTGGCTGCGACGCCACCAGTGGCAGCGCATACGCCGGCGTTTGACTGACGCGGACTGTACAGTAGCTAGGTGTGAAGTGCAGTGTTGTCTTTCAGGCCGTAATTTACATACGGGCGCAGTGGACGGCCAAGGGAACAACTGTGTGTCATCGGCTGTGTGTCCCCCAGCAGTAGCCTCTAAATGGCCCCTTTCTCGGACACACAATATTTTATAACACTGTCATGAATTAATTTAGAATCTTCGTAAGTTTTGTATGAATGGAGTTAAGTAGTATTTAATCACAGAAAAGGTTTTCGCTCGCCTGCGTTTAAACTTTGCCGTCCACAGTTTTTAGAACGGAACTGACACTACAACAGACCACTGAACTAAAACTTCAAGAGATCTTGTATTCATGGTTATTTTAATGAAACTCGTGAAACTTCTTATAGCTGTATTATTTAATGGGTTTAATCATGTGCTGTAATCATAACTTCGGAGCATTAAAATAATTGATATTTAATCTACTACAAATAAGGACGTTATTATTGCAAATTTAGTTTTCAGCAAAAATTCTCCAAAACTAGTAAACGTAGCTTAATGAGATCACACACATCAGGTTTTCATATCAAACTGAGGCTTCGTGCCAATTTTTGGCTTTCTAACTTCATTATTTAGTGCAACTTAACTTTCGCAAAAAACGTGGATTCTGACTAAACGTCGGTCCAAATCAAGCGGAAACTACTAACAATTGAGTCTGATATACATTTGCAGATTATGACCCATTTTTCGCTTCATAGCTTCGTCATATAGCGCCACTTGCTTTTATTCAGTCCGATGTATTTAGGGAAAGATATTCATCTGATCACACTGAGATCTGACAATTTAAACTTCAATATACTATAGCGTATGTTGACAAAGTTAGAAAAAGGAGCTTTAATTTTTAATTTCGTTCTTAAATTATGATGCAACACTTGCATGCTACGCACAGACGCGTTATGCTGACCTCACCCTAGTGGCAGTGAACTGGGGTAAGTCCCGGCACACTCGCTCTCCTCTGTATCTCTCGAATGATACAGCGCTTGCTTCACCACACAGTGAACAACCGTCTATGGGTAGCAGCCCATGCGAGTCTTGATGATAAGGAATCGAAATAGGTAGTCTTAATGTCTAAAAGTCACTCGATGGTGTCTGGCACGTTTGGTGATAACTCCCGTGCTGTTCCTACGCTACATACTTTTTGGTCGCTTTTCTACGTTGGCTGCTGGTTCCCTAGTGGCTTACATTCATGAATATACATCTACATGGATACTCTGCAGATCACATTTAAGTGCCTGGCAGAGGGTTCATCGAACCACATTCATAATTCCCTATTAATCCAATCCGGTATAGCGCGCGGGAAGAACGAACACCCATATCTTTCCGTACAAGCTCTGATTTACCTTATTTTATCTTGGTGATCGTTTCTCCCTATGTAGGTCGAGGTCAAAAAAAATATTTTTGCATTCGGAGGAGAAAGTTGGTGATTGGAATTTCGTGAGAAGATTCCGTCACAACGAAAAACGCCTTTCTTTTAATGATGTCCAGCGCAAATCCTGTATCATTTCAGTGACTCTCTCTCCCATATTTCGCGATAACACAAAACGTGCTGCCTTTCTTTGAACTTTTTCGATGTACTCCGTCAGTCCTATCTGGTAAGAATCCCACACCACGCAGCAGTATTCTAAAAGAGGACGGAAAGTGTAGCGTAGGCAGTCTACTTAGTAGATCTGCTACATTTTGTAAGTGTTCTGCCAATGAAACGCAGTCTTTGGTTAGCCTTCCCTATAACATTTTCTATCTGCTTCTTCCAATTTAAATTGGTCGTAAATGTAATACCTAATAATTTAGTTCAATTTACGGCCTTTTGATTAGACTGACTTATAGTGTAACCGAAGTTTAATGTATTTATTTTAGCGCCCATGTATATGACCTCACACTTCAGTTATTTAGGGTCAACTGCCAATTTTAGCACTATTCAAATATCCGTTCTAAATTGCTTTGCAATTTGTTTTGATGTTCTGATGACCTTATTAGTCATAAAAGACAGCGTTATGTGCAAACAACCTAAGAAGGCTGCTCAGATTGTCTTCCGAATTGTTTATATAGATAAAGAACCGAAAAGGGCCTATAACACTACCTTGCACAAAGCCACAAATCACTTCCGTTTTACTCGATGCTTTTCCGTAAATTACTACGAACTGTGACCTCTCGGGATTTGTGATTTCCTGTCAGCAGCTTGGTGGTACAGTGTCAAAAGCCGTCTGGAAATCCAGAAGTACGGAATCGATCTGAAATCAATTGCCAATAACACTCAACACTTAATGTGAATAAAGAACTAGTTCAGTTGCACAAGAACGATGTTTTCTAAACCCATGTTGACTGTGTGTCAATAGACAGCTTTGTTCGAGGTAATTCATAATGTTACAGCACGATACATGCTCCAACATCCTGCTGCATATCTACGTTAACGATATGGGCCTGTAATCAAGGGGATTACTCCTACTATATTGGTTTTCAGTCTTTGGGTACGGATCCTTCGTTGAGCGAACGGTTCTATATGACTGTCAAGTATGGACCTAATGCATAAGCATACTCCTCAAGGAACCTAATTGGTGTCCAATCTGGACCAGAAGACTTGATTTTATTAAGTGATTTTTTGCTTCACTACTTCAGGATATTTACTTGTACGTTACTCATGTTGGCAGCTGTTCTCGATTCGAATACTGGAATATTTACTTCGTAGTCTTTAGTGATGGCGTTTCGGCAGGTTGTGTTTGGTAACTCTGCTTTGGCAGCACTGTCTTTGATAGTATGTCCATTGCCATCACGAAGAGAAGGCATTGCTTGTTTCTTGCCGCTAACATACTTCACATACAACCAGAATCTCTTCGGATTTTCTGCAAGGTTTCGAGACAGTTTCGTTGTGGAAACCATTATAAGCTTCTTGCATTGCTGCCCATACTATTCCTTTGAATTTAAGCCATATCTGGTATACATTTATATCTTTAATTTGGAATGAGTGGAGATTATCTCTCAGGAAGGCGTCAAGTGGAATTTTATCTGCTTTTTTGAATAGGTATGTTTTTAGTTTATTTTTGGAGGATTTGGGGATTACAATATTCACTCTCGCTACGGCAACCATGTCTTCACTAATTCCTGTATCGGTTTTGATACTCGTTATTAACTCAGGATTATTTGTTGCTAAGGGGTAAAGTGTTTTTTTCACAACCGTTTACTATTCGCGTGGGGTCATGAACTAATTGCTCGAAATAATTTTCAGAGAATGCGTTTAGCACAATTTTGGATGATATTTTATGCATACCTCCGGAATTAAACATGTAATTTACTCTCGCTATGTTGGCGAAAATAAAGTCTCCACCAACTACAATCGTATGAGTCTGGTACGACTGAGCTTATACCCGGCTTTAGCCCGCTTTCAGTGCCTGTACGATTTGAGCAGCAGTGCTTTGTTTTAGCGCTTGGAGCTCTGGTACTTCCCCAACACAGTTAAAACAGTGTAGCCGTCTCCTGCGAATAGTGGACACCTGACCTACTTAGCGGAACCCTAAACCCAACCACCCTTTGGCGCAAGTCGAGGAGTCTGCAGTCTACACGGTCGCAGAACCGTCTGAGCCTTTGATTCAGACCCTCAACTAGGCTCTGTACCAGTGGTCCGCAATCGGTCCTGTCTACTATGCTGCAAATGGTCAGCTCTGCTTTCATCTTGCAAGCAAGACTGGCAGCCCTTACCACTTCCGTTAGCAGCTCGAAACCAGAGAGAATCTCTCCTGATCCAAAGTGACACATATCATTCGTACCAACGTGAGCAACCACCTGCAGTTGGTTGCACTCAATGCTCTTCGTGGCATCTAGGAGGACCCTTTCCACATCTGGAATGACTCCACCCTGTATACACACTGAGTGCACATTTGTTTTCTTACCCTCCTGGCCAGTCAAGTCCCCAAGGGGCCCCAGAACGCGCCTAACGCTGGAGCTCCCAACTACCAATTGTCCCACCCACTGTGACTGCTCAGATCTTGCCTGTCCTGTTTCAGGGCAAACCACTCAGCCTGCGGCAGCATCTGGCTCAGCGAGTGTCAACCACAGACAGGACTTCGAACCCGTTCGTCAGACAGACCAAGGAGGCCTTATGTGCGGCCTCCTGGGAAGTCTTTCGCCACGTGCTTCGCCCCTGCGCGACCTCCCACTCGACTACAGGTGAGGGGTCAACCTCAGTGCAGGCAGTAACTGGGCTTGACGCCTGTGACGACCGACCGGAGGGCTCCGACATGCTCGACGTCCATTGGATCGCCACAGCTGGCCCACAACAGTGGTGCCCATCCACTGTAGCCTCAAGCTGTGTAACCGAAGCCATCACAGCTTGGAGCTGAGAGCAGAGTGTCACCAACTCGGCTCACATCCATACTCAACAATCGCAGTCGCTATCGATACTAAAGACCGTGCAAAACTACTCAGATAAACGGATTACCGGCACGTGCTGCGTGACTCTACTGTAGACACTGACGAAAATGCACGAACTGTGTCTAAGCAGATATTAAAACACCGGACTACCGAAGCACTCAGGTGAAACAAAATAATTCTTTTGATTACGAACTTGCAATATGTCACAATATCGGTTTACTTTCCGACTCAAACGAAAATGCGAGAACTGAGTTTCTGTGTGTAAATTTAATATCCAGTAACCACAAAGAACTAAACTATTGAAGCACACAGATGATATTTACGAGTTCCTAACCAGGGGCGAATTGTATGTCAGAAAAGCGGTTACTTCCCTGTTGCTGCTTATGTCTCGGACGGCTGCTGCTACTGCCTGACTAGAAAATCCGTCAAGGGGGCTTTCTACACTCCTGAGCTGTCAGGAATGCTGTATCACAACACGTCCATTTTTTGTAACGGCAAATCCTTAAAGAGGTCAGATCAATATGTCTGTTGAGATACTCCACCGGATTCAGAGCGCCTCTTCGCTATTTTTTAAGCGGCAGATACAATCAAGGGCGAAGGCAGCGCTACAATTTCACAGTACATGTAATTCACTGTGCTCCTCCAGTACGACTGACGATGTCGAGGAGAAACTTAGCTGGTGGTCTTACTCCCCAGAGTCAGGCTGCAAAGGCATTGACTGACAATGTGCAGACATGTGACTAGATCTCAGCCAAGATGGCAGTACCCTCATGTAGCTTACAATGTTACATCCAGATCGCCATGATGCTTCTCAGTAATCATCCTTGTTTCTGATCCTTCTACAGATTCTAGAGCGTTAAACATTAATATTTTATTGCCTCAAATATGTTGGATCAGAGAGAGAGAGAGAGAGAGAGAGAGAGAGAGAGAGAGAGAATTTATTATTGCAGGGCAATGCAATTGGGTCCTTTGTCCAGCACCGTACGGCACTACACACCACACCTGCTCATCGCTAGCGTCGTCCTGAGACGCCCTTCAACTGGCATGTGACCGTAAGCATGGCTGACTAAAAATTCTCCCTATAATGTGGCCACCAAGGTGAGAAGAGGTGCTATGGTAGAGATAGGTGTACGTCTCCTAGTTAATTGGTATAATACCACGTGCAAAAATATTCTGATTACCGAGATAACGATCAGCTATTTAAATTTATTCATTCACATTTTTGTAGTTACGAAACCCTTTTTATAATGGCAAACATTTCTCAGTTTAGTTATTACACATACCGCATATCCAATACAAGCTTCGTAGATATTTCACAGCAAGCCTTTAAATGGTCTTGAGCCACAAAACACCACGCAAAATACGAAGGAAAAACAGAGGAAATAATGCGATAGCTTGCAAGTAGACGTAATGTGCCGAAAGTATTTCGGATATTTTATCTCGTTAGTTTGCGTTGATTAGTATTCAGTCCACCGCTGACCACTTACGATGGCCTATTACGAAAATTACCTCAATTCCCCAATTGTACAGCTGTGTACGCTTACACAAATTTACAGCAATATTATACCTATCAGTCTGGTTGGTAAATTGCAGCGTATTAGAATGTAACTCCTACAGCTGCGTGATCAAGATTACGAAAATGTATGCAGTTAATGAATTAAAGCCATATTGTAGTACCAATGCACACTGTTATGATAATGGGTAAATTTCTTCGTATCTTCTGGATGGAGTGTCTGTATGTGTTCCCGCAGCTTAGGAAACCAGATAGGAAGAGCTGTCTTTCGTAAAGTACGCTATCATTTGGTGGAGCACACACTTTAGTCACTATCGGCTTCAAAAGTAATGAAGTCCTGTTGGGGGCAATAGCTTTGAATCGTGGGTATACGTTACATGAAAGTGAAAGATATTAGTATCCGATTATCTGACTTTGTCGTATCTTGTCTCGATTAACTTCCACTAATTGTTTGTTCTCAGGGTACCAAAAGTCAAGTTTTCACGATCCGACAGCTTTAGTAACAGCCGTTTTAACGTCACATACGCCAGTAGTATTGCAGAATGCTTACGCACTCACAAATATTCGTATTACCATACCATGTTTCAAAGCAATAAAGCCAGTTACCAAAGGAACGAAAGCACATACGGATGCTTGAACCATTCCGTAATCAACGTAATAATAATAGTAATAATAATAATAAAAGGCGACGAAAAGAACAAACCACTAATAGGGCTAACCCCCCTTTTAGTGTGATTAGTTGGTTCAGGACAGAACTAAAGAAGCCTCGGACAAGCGCCGTCATGCTCGGGGACGACGCTTGAACCCTATGCCCGCCCACAATGGTAACGACACTGCTAGCCAACTGGAAAATGATTTAAATCCAAATAGAGGTGTTTTGCAGGATATGCTTCCTGCAACCACCCTAGAAGGAAAACAGAGGATGAGATGGTCAGATGAAGTTAATCGACACCTCATGTTCTGTTATTACCAAGCAACAAACCTAGGAACCAACACAACTGGATACAGATCACAAGTATACACAACATTTATTACCAGATACCCAGAATTAAAATTTTTAACAGAACAACGACTATCTGATCAGATCCGTGTAATAATCAAAAATAACAGGATACCCCAGTCAGAATTAGAAAACATCAAACAAAAAGTACAACAAATACTGGAACAAAATAATGTGCAATCAGAAGAAGAAGAAAATACAGTAATGGACTCAAGATTTCGTTTTCCTCTGATTTTTTAATTGGTGCGTGTTGTTCTTTACTTGTTTGCTCTGGGATGTTTAAGACAGCCACCAGAACAAGCACAAATAGAACACGAAGTGACACAGATGTTAGATATATAAGAAAAATTTCAGCTAACGTATATAGAATACAAAGACACAAATACAGACATTAGACCATTCTTGCATAGACCACCAAATAACCCACAAGTCGAAACAACAATAAAAACTATCAACACAATCATACACAACAAAATAAATGAAAACACAACTATGGAAGAGTTACAACTACTGGTTTATATAGGAGCACTCACTACACTAAATATACACACTTGGCAGAGATCAGAACCAACCAACACACACAAGAAACCCACAAAACCAGCATGGCAACACAGGCTACAGATCAAAATAGAAAAACTGAGAAAAGACATCGGACAGCTAACACAGTTTATAAGAAATGAAATCTCGGAAAAAAAACGAAACAGGTTAGGCAAAATCTCACAACAAGAAGCGACAGAGCAATTAGACGAAAAGAAGCAGAAATTACAAGCATTGGCCAAACGACTTAGAAGATACAAAAAAGTGAAAATAGAAGGAAACAAAACCAAACATTCAACACAAACCAAAAGAAATTTTACCAGACAATAGATAACACACACATTAAAATAAACAATCCACCAAACATAACAGACATGGAACACTTCTGGAGTAACATATGGTCAAACCCGGTACAACATAACAGGCATGCACGGTGGATACAAGCAGAAACATACATACAGGATGATACCACAAATGCCTGAAGTGATAATTTTGCAACATGAAGTCACCCAAGCAATTAATTCTACTCACAATTGGAAAGCCCCTGGAAAAGATAAAATAGCAAATTTCTGGCTAAAGAAATTCACCTCAACACATTCACATCTAACTAAATTATTTAACAGTTACATTGCAGACCCATACACATTCCCTGATAAACTTACACATGGAATAACTTATCTGAAACCTAAAGATCAAGCAGACACAGCGAACCCAGCTAAATATCGCCCCATAACATGCCTACCAACAATATACAAAATATTAACTTCAGTCATTAAACAGAAATTAATGACACATACAACACAGAACAAAATTATAAATGAAGAACAAAAAGGCTGTTGTAAAGGAGCACGAGGATGTAAAGAGCAACTGATAATAGATGCAGAGGTGACATATCAAGCTAAAACTAAACAAAGGTCGCTACACTACACATACATTGATTACCCCCCCCCTGCGGGTCCAGGGATTAGAATAGGCCCGAGGTATTCCTGCCTGTCGTAAGAGGCGACTAAAAGGAGTCCATCCCCCTCACGGGGGTAGTTAGCGCCTGCGTCCGGAGACGGACGGTTTCACGACCTATAATCGTGGTCTTTTTGGTCTTTCACTTCTCGTTTCTTCCTTCTTTTTGTTGGTTCCTTTCTTTGCTCTTCTCCACTTCACTGTCTTCCTTACTCTTTCCCTTGACTCCTCCTTGCCTTCTCATTGCCTTTTTCTCCTTGCCTTCTCATTGCCTTCTTCTCCTTGCCTTCTCCTTGCCTCCTTCTCCTTGCCTTCTCTGGTCTCCGCCTCGGCGTTTGAGACAGTCTGTCCTCTTTCTCCCTCTCTCTTCTTTTTCCTCTTCTTCCTTCCTCCCTGTGCGTGTCTGAAGGCCGACCCACGCGTTCGCACGCGTAGCCGGTGACGGGGTAACGCGTAAGTCCCCGCCCTGGGTGGACATGTAAGGCACGCGCGTACCCCCTGGTAAAGGCCAGGCCCGGGGAGGGGTGATTGCCTGAGCTGATACCTTCTGACCATGCCGATTGGTCCCTCCGTCTGTTTCTCGGGAGGTGTGACCTGAGGTGTAAACATTCACCTAAGGCGGGAGTGCCCTCTGAGAGGGTCCCCACAAGGAAGGAGCGCGCCATCGGAGACGCTGGCAATCATGGGGGATTCCTCCGCAATGGATTCTACTCCATCGCTTTCGACTTCGACCCACAAACGGAAACGTGACCAGCCAACAGTGACAAAAATACTACCGCCTGCCCCACAGTTCCTCGTAGTTTCTCGATCTGAGGACAGAAAGGATTTTTCCTCTGTCAACCCTTTCGTTATCCAGAAGGGCGTAGATGCCATAGCCCGATCTGTCAAATCTTGTACCAGGTTGCGTAACGGTACCTTATTACTAGAAACTGAGAGCGCCTTTCAGGCACAAAAACTGCTTCGGGCCACACTCTTGTACACGTTCCCTGTCCGGGTGGAGGCCCACCGCACTTTGAATTCGTCTCGTGGTGTAGTCTATAGTAGCTCTCTCGACGGATTGACTGACGAGGAGCTGCAATCTTTCCTCACTGAGCAGGGCGTGACGGCTGTCAATCGGGTCATGAAAAAGGTCAACAATGACCTTGTACCGACCCGGACACTTTTCTTAACCTTCGATAGTGTTAAGCTGCCATCGCGCATCAAGGCGGGCTACGAGGTTATTTCTGTTCGCCCCTATGTCCCGACACCTACGCGCTGCTACCAGTGTCAGCGTTTCAATCACACTCGACAGTCTTGTTCCAATGCGGCTAAATGTGTCACTTGTGGCAGGGATGCCCATGAGGGTGACTGTCCACCTCCGTCTCCTCGTTGTGTGAACTGTCAGGGTGACCATGCCGCATCCTCCCGCGACTGTCCTGTCTATAAGGAAGAACGCTGTATCCAGGAAATTCGTGTCAAAGAGAAAGTGTCCACCACGGCTGCTCGCAAGCTATTGGCTAGTAGGAAGCCCACGCTGCTCCCAGCGGGGAAATACAGCACTGTCCTCGCCTCTCCTCGGACTACCCGGGAGGTAGCAACCCAGACATACGATCTGACCTTCAGCACCACGGTCGTCCGTTCGGCCAGTGCTAAGGTCGCGCGGTCGACGTCTCCTCTTCCTCCCTTCACCCCACAGACACCAGCCACTTCCTCAGCTTCTGCTCAGTCGAAGACCCCGAAGTCAGATGCACGGGCCTTCAAGAAGGAACCATCCCGTGCAGACTTCCTCCGTCCCTCGACCTCCCAGCCTTCGACCGGTACTTCCACCAAACGTCCTTCTAAAAAGGCGCATAGGAAGCACAGTTCTCCTTCTCCGCCGCGGCGCCTTTCTTCTCCTGCGCCACCCAGCGGTTGCCGCCCCAGGCCGTCATCCGTTTCGCCTGGCCGCACCGCTGGTAGCCGAACATCTGGCCGTTCACCGGCGGAGGAAGCTCCCCCTCCCGGCCATCCTCCTGAGATGGCCGATGACCCTATAGACCCCATGGACGATGACTGTCCGCCTCCTGCTAGCGGCGGCAGTGCTCGCTCGAAGCCAGGCCCTCAGCGGCCTTCGAGGTGACCCCTTCTCTCATCTTCCTTTTCTTCCGATGGCACTTATTAACTGGAATATTCGCAGCGTTCGCTCCAACCGAGAGGACTTGAAGTTGCTGCTCCGCTCGCATCGTCCGCTCGTCGTAGCCCTCCAGGAAACGAAGCTACGCCCATGCGATCAAATTGCCTTGGCACACTACACCTCTGTGCGTTTTGACCTACCCCCTGTGGTAGGTATCCCAGCTCATGGAGGGGTTATGTTGCTGGTCCGGGATGATATTTACTACGATCCCATCACGTTGCACACCGGCCTGCAGGCAGTTGCCATCCGCATTACTCTCCCCACTTTTACGTTTTCCTTTTGTACCGTTTACGCTCCATCGTCATCTGCCGCTACCAGGGCAGACATGACGCAACTTGTTGCTCAGCTACCTGCACCATTTTTGTTAACTCGAGACTTCAATGCCCACCATCCTATTTGGGGCTCTCCAGCATCCTGCCCGAGGGGCTCCTTGTTAGCAGACCATTTCAACCAGCTCAATCTTGTCTGCCTCAATACTGGCGCCCCTACTTTTCTTTCGGACACATCTCATACCTATTCCCATTTAGACCTCTCTATATGTACTCCCCAACTTGCACGCCGGTTTGAGTGGTATGCCCTTGCTGATACATATTCGAGCGACCACTTCCCGTGTATTATCCATCTCCTGCAGCATACTCCCTCTCCGTGCTCCTCTCGTTGGACCATCTCCAAGGCAGACTGGGGGCTCTTCTCTTCCAGGGCGACCTTTCAGGATCAAACCGTCACAAGCTGCGATCGTCAGGTCGCACACCTCACGGAAGTCATTCTCGCTGCTGCTGAATATTCCATCCCTCACCCTACTTCTTCTCCACGTCGCGTACCGGTCCCCTGGTGGACCGCAGCATGTAGGGACGCTATACGTGCTCGTCGACGTGCTTTACGCACCTTTCAACGCCACCCTACAGTGGCGAATTGTATTAATTATAAACGATTACGTGCTCAGTGTCGTCGTATTATTAAAGAAAGCAAGAAAGCCAGCTGGGCTGCTTTCACCAGCACCTTCAACAGTTCTACTCCTTCTTCTGTTGTCTGGGGTAGCCTGCGCCGGCTATCTGGCACTAAGGTCCACTCCCCAATTTCGGGCTTGAAGGTCGCGAATGAAGTCCTTGTGGCCCCTGAGGCTGTCTCCAATGCCTTCGGCCGCTTTTTCGCCGAGGTTTCGAGCTCCGCTCATTACCACCCTGCCTTCCTCCCCCGCAAACAGGCCGAGGAGGCTAGGCCACGTGACTTCCGCTCCTCGAATTGTGAAAGTTATAATGCCCCATTCACCATGCGGGAACTCGAAACCGCACTTGGCCGATCACGGTCCTCCGCTCCAGGGCCTGATTCTATTCATATTCAGATGCTGAAGAACCTTTCTCCTGCGGGTAAAGGTTTTCTTCTTCGTACATACAATCGCATCTGGATTGAGGGACATGTTCCCGCATGCTGGCGCGAGTCTATTGTTGTCCCGATTCCTAAGCCGGGGAAGGACAAGCACTTGCCTTCCAGTTATCGACCTATCTCGCTTACCAGCTGTGTCTGTAAAGTGATGGAGCGAATGGTTAACTCTCGATTGGTTTGGCTGCTCGAGTCTCGACGCCTACTTACCAATGTACAATGTGGATTTCGAAGGCGCCGCTCTGCTGTCGACCATCTGGTTACCTTGTCGACCTTCATCATGAATAACTTCTTGCGGAAGCGCCCGACCGCGGCTGTGTTCTTTGATTTGGAGAAGGCTTACGACACCTGTTGGAGGGCGGGCATTCTCCGCACCATGCATACGCGGTCGCCTCCCTCTTTTTATTCGTTCCTTTTTAATGGATCGACAGTTTCGGGTACGTGTGGGTTCTGTCCTGTCCGACACCTTTCGCCAGGAGAATGGGGTGCCACAGGGCTCAGTTTTGAGCGTCGCTCTCTTCGCCATCGCGATCAATCCAATAATGGATTGCCTCCCAGCTGATGTATCAGGCTCCCTTTTCGTGGACGATTTTACCATCTATTGCAGCGCGCAGTGTCCACGTGTCTTGGAGCGCTGTCTTCAGCGTTCTCTTGACCGTCTTTACTCCTGGAGTGTCGCCAATAACTTCCGTTTTTCTGCCGAGAAGACGGTCTGTATTAACTTCTGGCGCTACAAAGAGTTTCTCCCACCGTCCTTACGACTCGGTCCCGTTGCTCTCCCACTCGTGGAGACAATCAAATTTTTAGGCCTTACCTTTGACAGGAAACTTAGCTGGTCTCCACATGTGTCATATTTGGCCGCCCGTTGTACCCGTTCTTTAAATGTCCTCCGTGTTCTCAGTGGTATGTCGTGGGGAGCGGATCGAACCGTCCTACTTCGTCTATATCGGTCGATCGTCCGCTCCAAGCTGGATTATGGGAGCTTCGTATACTCCTCTGCACGGCCATCCATCTTACGCCGCCTCAACTCCATACAACATCGGGGTTTACGACTTGCGATCGGAGCATTTTATACCAGTCCCGTAGAGAGTCTTCATGCTGACGCTGGCGAATTGCCACTCACCTACCGGCGCGATATACTGCTTTGTCGGTATGCCTGTCGGCTACTGTCAATGCCCGACCATCCTTCTTATCGTTCCTTTTTTGACGACTCTCTTGACCTTCAATACGGGTTGTATGTCTCTGCCTTGCTACCCCCTGGAGTTCGCTTTCGTCGCCTCCTTCAACACCTTCATTTTTCACTCCCTGCAACCTTTCGAGTGGGCGAGAGCCGCACGCCACCTTGGCTCCAGGCTCAGGTCCGCGTTCACCTCGACCTCAGCTCGCTCCCAAAAGAGGTCACCCCCGGTTCGGTCTACCACTCCCGTTTTTTGGAACTTCGTTCGAAGTTCAACAACATGACTTTCATTTATACAGATGGCTCTAAGACCAATGACGGGGTCGGGTGTTCTTTTATTGTCGGGGCACAAAGTTTCCAATACCGGCTCCATGGCCATTGTTCGGTCTTCACAGCTGAGCTCTTTGCCAGCTACCAGGCTGTTCTGTACATCTGCCGCCACCGACATTCTGCTTATGTCATCTGCTCAGATTCCCTGAGCGCCATCCAGAGCCTCAGTGATCCGTACCCGGTTCACCCTTTCGTACACCGGATCCAACGCTCTCTTCAGCAGCTGGTGGACGTCGGTACGCCGGTTAGCTTTATGTGGGTTCCTGGCCATGTCGGTATCCCTGGGAACGAAGCTGCAGATGCCGCGGCCAAGGCTGCGGTCCTCCAGCCTCGGACAGCTTCTTGTTGTGTCCCTTCGTCCGATTTTAGCAGGGTCATTTGTCGGCGCGTTGTGTCGCTGTGGCATGCCGATTGGGCTGCACTTACCGACAACAAGCTTCGGGCCTTAAAACCTCTTCCCGTGGCTTGGACGTCCTCCTCACGCCCTTCTCGGCGGGAGGAGGTCGTTTTAGCAAGGTTAAGAATTGGACACTGCCGGTTCAGCCATCGCCATCTGCTGACGGCTGCGCCGGCGCCGTTCTGCCCATGTGGGCACTTGCTGACAGTTCGTCACATTTTAATGTCCTGTCCCGATCTTAAAACACTGCGCCTCGATTTTACCTGCCTACTACTTTAGATGCCATTTTAGCGGATGACCCACGAGCAGCTGCTCGTGTTCTTTGTTTTATCAATTTGACAAACCTCGCTAAGGACATTTGATGATGTTTTTTAATCCTATGCCTGTCAGTCTGTCTTTTATTGTGTTTTCCCTTTTAGTTGTTGTTGTCAACTTGTGCCTCGCGGTGCATTCTTAGAGTAGTCAGGGCGCTAATGACCATTGAAGTTGTGCGCCCGAAAACCACAAAAAAAAAAAATTGATTACCAAAAAGCGTTTGATACTGTACCCCACTCATGGTTACTACAAATATTGGAAATACACAAAGTAGATCCTAAATTGATACAGTTCCTAAACATAGTAATGAAAAATTGGAAAACCACACTTAATATTCAAACAAATTCAGATAATATCACATCACAGCCAATACAGATTAAGCATGGAATATACCAAGGAGACTCATTAAGTCCTTTCTGGTTCTGTCTTGCTCTGAACCCACTATCCAACATGCTAAATAATACAAATTATGGATACAATATGACTGGAACATACCTACACAAAATCACACATTTGCTATACATGGATGATCTAAAACTACTGGCAGCAACAAATCAACAACTCAACCAATTACTAAAGGTAACAGAAGTATTCAGCAATGATATAAGTATGGCTTTTGGAACAGACAAATGTAAGAAAAATAGCATAGCCAAGGGAAAACACACAAAACAAGAAGCTTACATATTGGATAACCACAGCGACTGCATAGAAGCGATGGAAAAAACGGATGCCTATAAATATCTAGGATACAGACAAAAAATAGGAATAGATAATACAAATATTAAAGAAGAACTAAAAGAAAAATATAGACAAAGACTAACAAAAATACTGAAAACAGAATTGACAGCAAGAAATAAGACAAAAGCTATAAATACTTATGCCATACCAATATTGACCTACTCATTTGGAGTAGTGAAATGGAGTAACACAGACCTAGAAGCACTCAATACACTTACACGATCACAATGCCACAAATATAGAATACATCACATACATTCAGCAACAGAAAGATTCACATTAAGCAGAAAGGAAGGAGGAAGGGGATTTATCGACATAAAAAACCTACATTATGGACAGGTAGACAATTTAAGAAAATTCTTTCTAGAACGAGCAGAAACTAGAAAAATACACAAGGCAATCACTCATATAAATACATCGGCTACACCACTGCAATTTCATAACCACTTCTACAACCCTTTAGATCACATAACATCAACAGATACGAAGAAAGTAAATTGGAAAAAGAAAACACTTCATGGCAAGCACCCGTATCATCTAACACAGCCACACATCGATCAAGACGCATCCAACACATGGCTAAGAAAAGGCAATATATACAGTGAGACAGAAGGATTCATGATTGCAATACAGGATCAAACAATAAACACCAGGTATTACAGCAAGCATATTATTAAAGATCCCAATACCACAACAGATAAATGCAGACTTCGTAAACAACAAATAGAAACAGTAGATCACATCACAAGCGGATGTACAATACTAGCAAATACAGAATACCCCGGAAGACATGACAATGTCGCAAAAATAATTCATCAACAGCTTGCCTTACAACATAAACTTTTAAAACAACAAGTTCCTACATGCAAGTATGCACCACAAAATGTACTGGAGAATGATGAATACAAATTATACTGGAACAGAACCATTATAACAGATAAAACAACGCCACATAACAAACCTGACACTCACCAATAAAAAGAAGAAATTAACACAACTAATCGAAATATCCATACCCAATACAACAAATATACAAAAGAAAACACGAGAAAAAATTGAAAAATACATCCAACTGGTTGAGGAAGTCAAGGACATGTGGCATCAGGATAAAGTTGACATCATACCAATTATACTATCAACTACAGGAGTCATACCACACAATATCCACCAGTACATCAATGGAATACAGCTACATCCAAACATATATATATATATATACAACTACAGAAATCCGTAATTATTGATACATGTTCAATTACCCGAAAGTTCCTAAATGCAATAAAACACATTCCGTTCAGTTAATAGGAAGTGACGCTTGATCAAGGTCCGCGTCACTTTCCATTCTTAACCAGACTTAACGTCTGAGAAAGTAAAGAAATAATAATAATAATAAGTCAAAACGTCAAAATTAAGCTTCACCTGTGACAAACAATGCAGTGACCTTTCGGTCTCATATTCGACAGGTTACTTCTGAGTGGGCAGCTGGTCCGAAGCCAGTCATTTGGAAATAAAGGAAAGTAATGTGGAAACTCAATTTTGGCAGTGATGAATAAGGAACGATAACGGACCTCCCAGACGAAAAATAGGTCTGCTTCTGACGAAACCAGTCCTGTTCTCCATTTTTATGATTTCTTTGTGCGTTATTAAGGGATAACACACTATTTCACCGCTAATAGGCATTAGTGTGACACTTCGATACTTCACGTAACGCCGATAGCAAGCTACAAACGGAGATTTTGAAGTTCTCTGAAAATGGAGCTGCGATCTCATACGACGACGTAGGCGAAGTATCAGTGGCGGTCTCGAAGTAGTACCCAGATGAGAAAACTAGTGAGTGCAGCAAGTAATGGTACTACGTGCAACTGCAGCGCAGCTAGGAACAGCTTAGCAGGTGCACGTAGTAAATACGTCGCCTCCGATCACGAGGAGCAGAGATGCCGAACAAAGGTTATATGAAGTAGTTATAAGCGAGCACGCACCGCTGCCATATCTTGGACGCCACCGTTATTGTGAGAAAGATATTTGATAAGACATACAATGTACATGGAGAGACAAAAATAAACACAGACTTAAATGATATACTAACGGATGTACCACACATTTCATTACTAAAGTTTGCTATACATTTCTTCACCTGTTGTATTTCTTGGTATTGGTTTGCTACTTTGACTGCAGGGGTTTTATGTTAATGTTCTTCAAAGCTCTACGGGATAGTTTCAGGAATAGATTCCTCGTACAGCAAGATAACAAAAGGCCTAGGAAACAAGAGGGATAAGACGCATACCTTAAGAACTACAGGCACTTCCTCAATAAAAAATCTTTCACAGCAGCAAAGATGAAAGAGTGCTCATAGCTATGAAAGTACGCAATTTAGACTATATGTTCACATGAGTTACTTTCTGTTTTGATCCTTTCTATGCCCTCCCAAAATAAGAAACTCGTGTATACATAGATGAGATTTGAGATCATAAGGTTAAACACCTCAAAGATCATGTAAAGAATCCATTCCTGAAGTTTCGCATAAGAGATTTAAAACGCGTTGTCTGAATAACACGATAATTTGAAAAGTGTCAAGTCTCCTCTCCATATCACCAGCCTAACATACTGTCCAATAAGGAGCTAACTAAAAAGCTAAATACAAAGTTCAGTACTAAACCTTCAGTCAATTATTCTTCAATGTTCTCCTACAGAGACAGAAGTGACAACGTGTAGGTACTTAGATAGAAGACAGTATAGCATTTTCAGTGGTATCCACATACATGCATACAACCTCTTCACTCACACATCTCATACACTCATAGCCCGCTACCTCCTCTTATAAACTCCCTATGCCCCCACTCGTCAATTAATATACCCTCCTGTAACAAGCTCGTCAGCTCGGATACCCCCCTCGTCGGCTCGGATACCCCCCTCGTCGGCTCGGATACCCCCCTCGTCGGCTCGGATACCCCCCTCGTCGGCTCGGATACCCCCCTCGTCGGCTCGGATACCCCCCTCGTCGGCTCGGATACCCCCCTCGTCGGCTCGGATACCCCCCTCGTCGGCTCGGATACCCCCCTCGTCGGCTCGGATACCCCCCTCGTCGGCTCGGATACCCCCCTCGTCGGCTCGGATACCCCCCTCGTCGGCTCGGATACCCCCCTCGTCGGCTCGGATACCCCCCTCGTCGGCTCGGATACCCCCCTCGTCGGCTCGGATACCCCCCTCGTCGGCTCGGATACCCCCCTCGTCGGCTCGGATACCCCCCTCGTCGGCTCGGATACCCCCCTCGTCGGCTCGGATACCCCCCTCGTCGGCTCGGATACCCCCCTCGTCGGCTCGGATACCCCCCCTCGTCGGCTCGGATACCCCCCCTCGTCGGCTCGGATACCCCCCCTCGTCGGCTCGGATACCCCCCCTCGTCGGCTCGGATACCCCCCCTCGTCGGCTCGGATACCCCCCCTCGTCGGCTCGGATACCCCCCCTCGTCGGCTCGGATACCCCCCCTCGTCGGCTCGGATACCCCCCCTCGTCGGCTCGGATACCCCCCCTCGTCGGCTCGGATACCCCCCTCGTCGGCTCGGATACCCCCCCTCGTCGGCTCGGATACCCCCCCCTCGTTGGCTCGGATACCCCCCCCTCGTCGGCTCGGATACCCCCCCCTCGTCGGCTCGGATACCCCCCCCTCGTCGGCTCGGATACCCCCCCCTCGTCGGCTCGGATACCCCCCCCTCGTCGGCTCGGATACCCCCCCCTCGTCGGCTCGGATACCCCCCCCTCGTCGGCTCGGATACCCCCCCCCTCGTCGGCTCGGATACCCCCCCCTCGTCGGCTCGGATACCCCCCCTCGTCGGCTCGGATACCCCCCCTCGTCGGCTCGGATACCCCCCCCTCGTCGTCTCGGATACCCCCCCCTCGTCGGCTCGGATACCCCCCCTCGTCGGCTCGGATACCCCCCCTCGTCGGCTCGGATACCCCCCTCGTCGGCTCGGATACCCCCCTCGTCGGCTCGGATACCCCCCTCGTCGGCTCGGATACCCCCCTCGTCGGCTCGGATACCCCCCTCGTCGGCTCGGATACCCCCCTCGTCGGCTCGGATACCCCCCTCGTCGGCTCGGATACCCCCCTCGTCGGCTCGGATACCCCCCTCGTCGGCTCGGATACCCCCCTCGTCGGCTCGGATACCCCCCTCGTCGGCTCGGATACCCCCCTCGTCGGCTCGGATACCCCCCCTCGTCGGCTCGGATACCCCCCTCGTCGGCTCGGCTACCCCCGCCCCCCCCGCGCCGCCCCTGTCGTCGGCTCGGGTACCCCCGCCCCCCCCCACGCCGCCCCTGTCGTCGGCTCGGGTACCCCCGCCCCCCCCACGCCGCCCCTGTCGTCGGCTCGGGTACCCCGCCCCCCCCCACGCCGCCCCTGTCGTCGGCTCGGGTACCCCCGCCCCCCCCCACGCCGCCCCTGTCGTCGGCTCGGGTACCCCCGCCCCCCCCCCCCCCACGCCGCCCCTGTCGTCGGCTCGGGTACCCCCGCCCCCCCCCCCACGCCGCCCCTGTCGTCGGCTCGGGTACCCCCGCCCCCCCCCCACGCCGCCCCTGTCGTCGGCTCGGGTACCCCCGCCCCCCCCCCCACGCCGCCCCTGTCGTCGGCTCGGGTACCCCCGCCCCCCCACCCCACGCCGCCCCTGTCGTCGGCTCGGGTACCCCCGCCCCCCCCCCCCACGCCGCCCCTGTCGTCGGCTCGGGTACCCCCGCCCCCCCCCCCCCACGCCGCCCCTGTCGTCGGCTCGGGTACCCCCCCCCCCCCCCCACGCCGCCCCTGTCGTCGGCTCGGGTACCCCCGCCCCCCCCCCCCACGCCGCCCCTGTCGTCGGCTCGGGTAAGTCTGGAAGGTAGGAGACGAGGTACTGGCAGAAGTAAAGCTGTGAGGACGGGGCGTGAGTCATGCTTTGGTACCTCAGTTGGTAGAGGACTTGCCCGCGAAAGCCAAAGGTCCCGAGTTCGAGTCTCGGTCCGGCACACAGTTTCCGACAGCGCCACGAAATGTTGAATATGTTTAAGTCCTCATTCAGACAGCATTCTCAGCGCTAGTCCTGGGTGTTGCTCTCCTGCGTTCCCCCCCCCCCCCCACCTGTCCCTCTCCATAAAAGCCTCAACATGGTCCAGGTGATTATTTTCCATCGCGACCTTCTCTTGCAGTCTGACGACAAACTGTGCTCCAATTTAGAATGGCGCGGTGTTAACTTCATCAAGCACATCTATACAGGACCCAAAGACAATAGGGTTCTTCCCAACGCCCTTATCTTGGTCTCTGATGGTGATTAATTGCCCGAAAACGTAAAGGAGATGATATACTGCTGTGACACAAAGTATCACATAGGGGGTGGAATGTATGGTTTTACTCGCCTTGGTAAAGATGTTGAGGACCTACTAACTCAAATGTCCCGTCTGCCCACTGTAGAGCTCACGACGACTTTGGTGACAGTGACCACTTTCCATTCTTCCTGTCTCTCCCCCAACGTCACTCATTTAGACACTTGCCCACATGGACTATTTCAGAGGCTGACTAGGACGCTTTCACATCAGCTACGACCACTAAATCTCCATTGTATGGCAACATCGATGAGGTGATCCACACCATTACTGCTACCACTGTTGCTGCAGCTGAACCGGCAATACCTTGTCTTTCAGGTTACGTCCCCCCCTCCCTGCGGCGGAACATCATTAGTGCCGCCCATACTTGGAGCACCTAATTACATTCAAACAGCACCATACTGAGGTCCACCAACTCATCAAACGATGTAAGCAGGAACGTCTGGAATGATACGTTTCCTCACTTGGAACACGAACGTCTCCTTCTTGCGTTTGAAAGAAGCTCTAACGACTTTACGGCTATCACACATCTGTGTGTGTCCCTGGAATTTCCATACATGGAGCTATATCAGCTGATCCAGATGTAATCACAGATTGTCTTGCCAAGCATTATGCTAGAGCCTCTGGATCAGATAATTACCACGTCAAACAGTGGGTGGAATGACAACACCTATCTTCTGCTCCATGCCACCCTGAGCCATATAATGCTTCTTTCAGTGAGTGGAAATTACTCAGTGCCCTTGCCGACTGTCCTGATATACCACTGGCCCAGACTGCATCCATTATCAAATGATTGAACTTCTGTCAAAAGATTACCACTGCCACCTCTTTGCCGACTTCAAATGCATCTGGAGCGATGGCGAATTCCCCATCAAAATGCCGGAAAAATAACATCGTTACAGTGCTAAAGCCTGGTAACAAACCACTAGATGTGGATAGCTATCGCCCTATCAGCCTCACCAACATTCTGTGTAAGCTGCTCGAACGTATGGTGAACTGGCTGTTGTGTTAGTTCCTGATTCTTGGATCCTTCTGGCTCTGTCCCAGGGCCGTTTCCGCCACCGACAACTTGGTCCACCTGAAGTATCCCCTTCGATCGGCCTCTTCCCAGCCACAACATTAAATTTCAGTCTTTTTTGACCTGACGAAACCCTACGATGCCACTTGGCACAAGTGGGGTCTCCAGGGCCTGTTTCCGATTTTAATGCAGAACTACTTGTTCCTCCGCACTTTCCATGTCTGTGCTTCCTACAGTGCGCCAGATATAAAAGGGAATGGGATACTGCAGGGCTCTCTCCTGTGTATGCCACTATTTTCATCTGTCGTTAATAGCCTCACACTAGCAATATGATCCTCAGATCTCCCCTCCATCTATTTTTGTATTTCCTTCTGCTCCTCATCTATTGGTGTGGCTGAAAGCTGGTTGCAGGGAGCTATACAGAAGGTGCAGTCCTGGGCCCTCTGTCACAATTTTCAGCTTTCAGCTGTCAAGACTTTACATGCACTTCTGCCGCTGTCATACTGTCAACCCCCACCCATAACTTTGACTCAATGATAAACTACTTCATGTAGTGGAGACTTACCACTTTCTTGGAAATTGTCTTTGACACCTGCTTAACTTGGGTCCCCATCTTCATCAGCTTCAGGGAAAGTACTGGTGGTATCCTAATTTTATTCAATGCCTGATCCACACTGGCTGGGATGCTGATGGCCGTACACCGATGCAGCTGTACAAAAGCCCTCATACAGTCCCATATTGACTTAAAGAGCCTGGTGTATGGTTCACCATTGCACTGCAGCTGCTGGCCCCTATCCACAACTTCACTTTGCGACAGGAATCTTCTGAAAAAACCGTGAACAGGCTCCTCGTGGAATCAAGCGTTGCTCCATTGCATTTCTGGCGTCAGCTACTGCTTAGAAATTATACCACCCACATACATAATTCGCCTCGCCTAGCACGGTGATCCATCCAGAACGGGGAATCCTCTTGCCGACCACGTCTGGTCGCTTCTTACTGAACTTGACACTTTCTCTCTACCATCTTTCTGTGGGTCAACTTCTGTACATCTCCATGTTACATGCATTCGTCACAGCTTTGTCTGGACCTATCACAAGGCTCAGAAGGCTCAGTTCTACCTGAGGCCCTCTGCCAGCAATTGTTATCTATTCTCGGCTAGTTCCAGGGCTCAGAAATAATCCAAACAGACTGATTAATGGTTGAACGTCTTGTTGGCTTTACGTAGGATCACGCTGGACATACTGAACAGTGCTCCTTGACAGCAGGGTGCGGTGTTAGGGTCAAGAGCATAATACCAGGTCTGCAGCACAATCTGTTAAGCTCCAGGGAGTCCTTCGTTTGTAGTGACTCCGTGAGCTCCTTCCAAGCTCTCGACCAGTGATAAGCTCGCCATCCTTTGATGAAGTTTATCCAAGAACCCATTTACGTCCTAGAACAATGGGGACTACCAGTTGTCTTCGTATGAACCTTGGGACACATCGGAATCCCAGAAATAGAACTTGCTACAAGACTAGCCAAAAGAGGTACTAATAAACGGAGTCTGAAGATCGGTATCCTGGAATTGGGTGTTTCATCTATATTACATCGTAAGGTTTTTGAACTCAGGAATACAGAAATCTGCTCCATGACTTTGCTGAATGTTATGTAAGGTAAAAGAGATGGTTGTATGGAGGTCTCCAATGCAAGGACTCCTTTGTCCTTAGTGAGCTCTGCATTGGCCATACTTGGCTTACTCAAGACCACCTCCTGTGCCCCTAGGATCCACCTCAGTGTTGGTGTGGTTGACACTTCAAAGCTGTCCACAGCTTGTTGGACTGTCGAAATTCCGCCACCCTGAGGCGGACTTCCAACCTTCCTGATAAAGTGGGAATGCCTCAACAGCTGTTTTACGTATTGTACAAGAGGGGGTTTTTATCGCTAGATCTAAGAGTTGGCTCATGGCTTTACATGCACTCTATCTGCATTTTAACTTTCTGTTGTGACTTGACCAGACAGCCAAGCCACTATAAGAAGAGGCCGAAGGGCACGCGTTTAAGCTCACGCAGGCTGGCGTGAGGTCTGGAACAGTTAAAGGAATAGAGACTAGCCAAAAAGGTACGTAGCTTCTGGAATACGTAACTTTAATCCATAATTGGTGAACATCGGTCTGACGGTACATGCATCACAAGATAAATAGCAAATGATAATGGCGCCTTGCTAGGTCGTAGCAAATGACGTAGCTGAAGGCTATGCTAACTATCGTCTCGGCAAATGAGAGCGTAATTTGTCAGTGAACCATCGGTAGCAAAGTCGGCTGTACAAGTGGGGCGAGTGCTAGGAAGTCTCTCTAGACCTGCCGTGTGGCGGCGCTCGGTCTGCAATCACTGATAGTGGCGACACGCGGGTCCGACGTATGCTAACGGACCGCGGCCGATTTAAAGGCAACCACCTAGCAAGTGTGGTGTCTGGCGGTGACATCATACTTTTCTTGCCTCTTCTTGTGCTGTCTCTTCGACTTCGGTGTTGATCTTTTCACAATCTGTGTTGCTGCTGCCTTGTGTGTTTAGGCTCGTGATTCTGGTGTGATTCAGAGTGGGTGGCTCATCCTTTTTCAGACTTGTGATTGGCCAGCCCACGCCGTCTGTTATATTGTTGACATACCTTCTACTGCTTTTTTCCTTGTAGTTAATGTTTTCAATTTGAGCTTGCTACTTTAGTTTTCTTTGCTTCAGTATGGTTGCACATGTAGTTCTAAGCGTTTCGTTTCTTCCCTGGATTTCGGATGAGGGGATCCTTTTGGGGGTACAATTTGAATCTGAGACCAGTGTGACTATGGAAAAGGGACTGAACCTTTCAATTCAGTTCTTCAATCTACGAACAAACCAACTAACCCACTGACATTCCTCATTTGCATGTACAACCCCGTCGTCGTTCGCCCACTCGTACCTCATCATGCCCCTCGTCCACTCATATCCATTCATGACCCTCCCCCCCCCCCTTCCACGCGAAATTCACAGCTGTTTTGACCTTAGTCGCCTAAACAGAGTTTAACAAAATGCACAACCCCACAACAAACGACTTACAGCGCACTGGGGACCACACATCACTGTATGCGGTGAACCAAACTGACTTCACTAATCTACTGAACTTCCTGAAAGAAAGGAAATGGAGTGTTTCACTAACACAAAAGTATTTGAAAAAACACAGCAATACATTAATAAGGTAGATGCAAAAACGCCAATCGATACAGTACTCGATGAACTAGCTGCCTTCAGCTGGGATTGAATGCGCATAAAACATTTGAGTTCAGCACAGTAAGATCTTTACATAACAACACGGCGAGTTGGCCGATAAGGCCAGATAACCAGACTAGTTGAATATGAAGTTATTTCTTCATATGGTCGTGAATGTGGAGATATACAACACACTATGTACCCCACAACAGTGACGCAACTGCCAGATTTTTGTGCTTTTGTGCTTTTGGGTATTCGACGCAGCCAGGCTCCATGCTGCGGGAAACGCGCTGGTGGTCATACAACACAACAGTGTAAACATCCCTAACTCCCCCAAACAGCACCATGCAAATGCTCCATTTGTGGTGTGGCCCATCCAGCCAGCAGCAGGGTGTGCATTCCCTAGAAGCAGGCTCTCTTCAGAAAACGCAAAACCCATCGCAATTACAGCTCCAAGACCCTCGATCATTCCCCTCCCCCCCCCCCCCACACACACACACGAAGAACAAGAACAACAAATCTTCGTTGTATCAGCATCAATTTAAAACAAGGCACAGTGATGACGAGCTGACAGTTTCGTCCGTACGATACCCCAATGACCTCGGTGAAGAAGTCGTAGCATAACTGACTGCAAAGAACGTGGAACGAGACAGAACAAGATGACATCACGTTGGACAAAAAGTCGTTGTGTGCTCAAAAAACGACGAACCAACGTTTCGTAAATCCGATTTTTGACAAAGGCCATTGCGTAGTGACACAATGCAAAGCAACACTTAAAACTGGGTCGTTAGCTGTTGCTGTGGCTATACGATTAAAGTCAACAGGAAAACTTACCATATCACCATTTTGCACATCTATGAACATACAAACCTGTTCGGAAGAGTCCATGAGCGTGTCTCCAGCTACTGGCAATCGGGAAAACTCGTCGACGTTACCATTCTGGGCAGTAGGCCGATACAAACATAGCAGCCCTGCAGCCAGGCGACTATCGCGAGGTTTGGTGTTCTCGTAAAGATAAGTCATTTTAGATTATAAAAACATATAGTTTAGTACTGATTACGTGGTAAATAGGTGTATTAGTGTACCTTTTAAGCGTACCATTAAAGGATTCATTTTTCTTTACGTAATATAGCAGAAAACGCGAAAAGATCGTACAGTCGTATTTTCTGTTTACGTTTTGCCGCAGCAAATCTGTATAATTTCGTTTAGTTGTTCTTCGTTCTCTCCAGCAATTTAACTGTAGCGTGTCTCCTCATTATATAACTCACATTTCCGGAAATAGCGTGAAGTTTTTGTTGTTGTTCCAGAAACTTTGCACTGTTGTTTTTGTTTACCCACAGTCGCGTGTAGCCCAAATTTGTGGAATCATATTTCTTGTTTATCTGTAATTTAACTGACGAATTCTCAATAAAGTATTACGTTTATCATGAGTGAAAAGTGCCTGACTTGCTTAGAATTGTTAGGTCGGGGCTTTGGTGTGACGGATGCTGTTAGTTTTTTTTCCATGTCCGTGACTGTAGTGGCGTGGGAATAGGGGAAGTAAATGAGACTCATCTGTGGTTGTGTAGGATATGTAGTAGAGATAGGAAGACACTAGAACAGGAGGGAAAAATTGCCGCCCTTCAGGCTGAGTTACACAAGGCCAGGGGAGGTCTTCACCAGGTTGAGGAGGGAGAAGGGTAGAGAGAGGTGGGAAGTGGCAACAGGAGGAACAGGTCTGGAAATTTGTCTGGCAGCTCCGTGGTGAATGTGGGAAATAGATTTGACATGTTGCTTCAGTTAGAAGCTGGTGAGCCTCAAGCAGTTGCAGGTGTAGAGAGGGCACAACAAACTTTCAGCTGCAAATTGAAAAGTAAGGATGTAGGGAAATCAGTATAGAGAAAGAAAGTGTTGTTGTTAGGTAGTTGCCATGGAAGAGGTGGTGTCCAACTTTGGCAGAATGTGACCTGGTATCCTTATCCTAGTCCAAATTTTTTTAAACATAATGCAGGTGACAGAGGATTTAGGATCACTTTGTCAATACTATTACCTGCCCCACCCACTATAACTACGATGTCTTCCTTAGTGAAATTTTTGCAGAGATCCTGGGTACAATACAGAGTGTGACCTGGCAAAGATTGCATCAGCATTGAAGCATACTAGTGTTAAGGTTGTATCTGTTCTTGGTCGCCATGACAGACCTCATTTGAACTCTTCTGTCAAGAGAGTTAATTTAGAGTTGGAACAGCTGCTTATGGCGGGTGCAGAGTCACACGTTGGTGTGGTTCCTGTTGATTCTCTCAATAGGTGGGGTTACACTAGGTATGGCCTTCACATCAACAGGAAAGGGGAGGGTAAACTGTCAGGGAAAATAACAGGAAAGTTAGAGGGGGGGAGTCATTGTCATGGGTGAAAAAATGCCAGTGGTTATAGGGTTCAGGAAAGACCCTTTTTTAGGGTAGGGAGGACAAAAACAAACCAACTTTTTTAAGAGAGGTTAGGACTGAGACAATCCTTCAGTTTGAGAAAGAAACAAAAAAAATTAATTCTAGCTTATTACATCAGCATAAACAGCTATTGGTTAAGAATTTCAAACAGTCAGCAGATATTTCAACTCTGTCCAATTTCACTTTTGCCAGCATTCTCAAAAATTTTAGAAAATGTAACAATCGGCTGTATAACCATCTTATCAAATAACATACTGTCAAAGTCGCAGTTCGGATTTCTAGAGGGTTCTGATATTGAGAGCGATATCTACACTTACAGTGAAAACGTGCTCAATTCTTTAGACAAAAAAAGGCGGGCAACTGGTATATTTTGTGATCTGTCAATGGCATTTGACTGCGTAAATCACAATATCCTTTTAAGTAAATTAGAATATTAACGTGTAACAGGAAATGCTGCAAAATGGTTCAAATCTTATATCGCTGGCAGGAAACAAAGGGTGTTATTAGGAAAGAGACATGTATCAAGCTATCAGGCATCATCCAACTGGGAACTAATTACATGTGGGGTCCCACAAAGATCCATGTTTGGGCCCTTACATTTTCTGGTGTATATCAATGACCTTTTATCAGTACCATTATCAGATGACAAGTACGTTTTGTTTGCCGGTGATACAAACATTGTAATAACAAGCATATCAAGTGTAGTCTTAGAAAGATCGCGTAATAAAATATTTTTGGCCATTAATCACTGGTTCCTAGCCAATTCTTTGTCACTAAAGTTTGAAAAACACACTACATGCAGTTCAGAACTTGTAAGAGGTGTCCCACGAGTATATGCCTAACATACGATGACAAGCAGATAGAAGAAGTCGACAGTGTTAAATTCTTGAGATTACAGCTTCATAATAATTTAACTGGGAGGAGCACACCACAGAACTCCTGAAGCGTCTTAACAAATCTCTATTTGCAAGGCGAATTGTCAGACACAGGGGATATAAAAATGAAAAAGCTGGCAAACTGCTTAAGTGCTAGTCGTTAACTCTGCCTTCTCTTCCATGGAGGAGACAGTCCTGTTGAGTCCTTGTGTATAGTGTCTGTCCCTGGTGAAGTGTCGATCTGAATTTCTCACACCTGGTCATGTGGTAACCAGCTCAGACAGTTTTTGGTTCTGTTCTTAGTACTTTCTCCCTGGAAGCTGCTAACATGCATATTGTACAACGTGTGCTTTGTGTGCTGCCAGTATATCTTGAGATGGCTGTTCATTGAGATAAGCCCCATGACTTCCTGGGGGAGTACCGTTGATTGTTGTGTATGAGAACTGGAATGGCATCAGTCACTGCATCCTCGATTGCAGTAGTAAGTGCATCGACAGCTGTGCTGTGTTTTCAACTGCAGTGTCGTTCTTGTGATACCCTTCATGAGGGCTTTGGCAATTACGTAAGGCCTATGTTAGTTACGGTTCTGCACAAGTGTGGGTACTTTCAAACCATAGTACGATTTAGTTTTGACCTAGTGGAACTTCGTATAGTTTTTGCTTTTCTACTTTCGTATTCGATAGTTCCATTTGGGGTGTTTGCGTTCAAATATCCAATAGCAATAACTCTGTGCTGATACCACATGTTATGATGCTATTAGGAGGATTGCGTAGCACCATCCGTGAGGTTTGAACTCCTTCGACCTTGATCCCGAGAGCTGTGGCCTCGAACATTTTTGCTACAGGGAGCTCGATTATTGTGTGTTCTATGCCTTTTACCCCACCTGTCCCACTTACAGCCCTATAGTTAGGTTCGCCTGATATGCGAAACTGTTTATGCAGTTTCAACGGTGTCTCATTCACGAGAGCGTTCTGGATGCCTTTCTGCTCCGTGAACAGAACTAATGCAATGCTTTCGAGGCAGATCTCATTCGTCTTCCATAAAAAGATCTGTGTGTGTGTTGTGTTGATCACATGCGGAGACGGATTTGGTGTGTTAACCATTCACAGTTTGTATATGAGTTCTGAAAAGAGTGATTGTGGCAGCCTATTCCTTGCCTGGTTCGCTCATGAGCAGCTACATTTCGAAGGTAGCTATCCTGAGAAGTGCTCCCAACTTGAGATTGGAGAATAGTGTAGCCACTTATCTCCCGAAAGATAGAGATTTGTGTAAGCTTGCGATTTGTTGGACCATGGTGTCTTACGTGCACAGGCTTGTGTGTTTGGTGCAAGTGTTAAATCTGTTGGTGGCGGCGAGGTAACGTTTGTGTGAGCGTGTTTCCTGGAAGTCTCGCTATGCGAACTATGTCCGTAAGTTCTTTTTCCTAATGTGGTGCTCTAGATCGTCACTGTGGTGGTTGTAGTCCTGGCAGTAATTCATAATGTCCTACTGCATTACAAATTCACACCGACGTTACGTTGAAGGCACGTGATTCCGTCGGCTCACATATTTGTTTCTGTGTTCCTTTCTGCAAATATCCTGTTGGCAGGGTCGTTGCAGTATGGTATATTTATGTGCCCAATGTGAAGGGGCTTGGATTATGATTCTCATTATACATATATGTATGCAGTGCAACTGTGTTGGCAGTGTCACTCTCGCCTAATTTGATCCTCTATCTGCAGGTGGGAGAGGTAACGTGGGAACAAGGTTTTTGGGTGGATCACCTGTTACTTCAAACTCTTGCAGCGCCTGCGTTTCGTTGTGCATGGAGTAGGCATTTCTGTTGGGTGATCAGACATCACTACAGCACTCGGGGCCTTCATTTAGAAATGAAGATAATTTTTCCTTTGTTGAGAGCGAAGGTAAGTGCGTAAATTTACAGAACTTCGTTGGCGCTGGAATTAGCGGTGCCCAGGACCACAGACGGAAGATAGTGTCAGGGGTCTGTCTCGTCAGATAACGCCAGGCACTTATGTCCCCTAGAAAAGAATGGTAAAGCCCCCCTGGAGAGGTTGCAACCGAAGTTGAGAACTGATTTTCCGGTAAGTGCTAGATACTGTCCGCGGAATTTCACCTCTCCTTCCACTGCCCTGCCATTTACTGTTGGCTGCTGCCTGCTTCTTCTGCCACTTCACTAGGCTGCTGTCTGCTGTTCGATGAGTCAACACGTTCGTTCGGGTTGGATGCCTCACTGCATTAAAATTACAGTTCAGATTTTTCAAAAGTCGATAAACGCTTAAAATTATTTCTGATACCAGTTATGTTGTGTCGTTTAGTTCCGTGTACTTATTTCCACAACATAATTTTTTACGTAGTGTAGTGGTAATTATGTTCACGAACTGATGTAGAATGCGTATCTTCGCACATACTATTACCTACAGCAATTTTAAATTAACAGTTTTTGAATTTTGACAATGCAAACGATAACAATAGAAACACAGGGGCTTAATACAGTAATAGCAAATAAGTGTTTTAATGCCACTGCTCAGCTTAAATGATTAACATCTATATATCAGTACTAAATGAAGTATGATATTAATAACAAAAAGTATTGTATGTTACAATCATATTGTCACGTTTTCCGTCTTCAATAAATCATTCGTCTAAGACAACTTTGTAAAGTTGTTTTGCATAACTTGGAATTTCAAAATACTTTATCAACGCAGATGCATCTTTCTTTTGTTAGCAAACCATATTTTATTTTGGTAAAATGGTGAATGATAGTTCTGTTCGATGGCGTGGTTTCTTTCGTCTCAGGGTGTCCATTTGTACTGTGTCTCCGGAGTATTTATTATTTACTGACACATTATGAATTTTCTATGCTTTCTTGTTTGAGATGACACGCTGGCCGTTCATTTTGAACGGTAGCTTGGGTTTTAGCACTTTCTTTGCATGACCTTTTAGAAATATAACAATCCAGTCTGTGTTCAGAACTTACAGTATCATGCTCTTCTAAAATACCATAATAGTCTTCAGAGGACAAGATGCTTCATTTTTTCTGTAAGATTTCTCCATTCTACCACCCACTCGGTCTGTAGGCATGTAGCTATGACCACGAACAGGGAAGAAGTGACGAAGATTGTTGAATTTTTTGCTCTTTCCAAAAATACTGTTACCATCGTCGTCATACAACTGTTTTGGCTACTCCAAGAACATGGGAATTGATGTATAGTACTGGTGCTGTCATTTGGATCTTTTTATCTAAATCAGACATAAAATCCAGCAAATCCAAGTTACTTGATTGCACCTTCTTGAAGATCGTGTCTACAGGCAGGTATAGAAAACGATACGCTGTATAACCATACACGTCCAGTATAGAAAACCCACTGACTGATAAATATGAGGAAATGAGATCAGCAATTGCGTCAGGAAAAGAGCTTTTAAACAATTAGGAAACTGGCAATTTGTCAAACATTAACGGATACCTGAAGTCAGACCAACTGCATATTGGAAATGAAAACATTACCATTTACAAAAATTTTCAGATGTCTTTTAAATGTATCTTACATGATTGCAGCAAATTTGGTAACAGTAGTAACATAAGCAATGCGTCACGTCAGACCGTGACGTAATTACAGAACCAGGAGAAGTTACACAGATAAAATTCAGCCCCGCAACAGGTGGTATGAACTCGCCGCCCATGGGCGTGCTGGTGGATGGGGCAGGTCTCGTAAAACGTGAAATACAACAGACTAAGAACTAACCTTTGTAAAGCAGTGCACCGTTTCTAGTTTTCTAAGTGGGGAGCGTATTTCATTGTATTACCATTTAAGAGCCGAACATAAACAAACATCTACCCAATTAGAGATGTGATGATCAGCAACGAAGCGTTTAACTGGGTAGCACTCTGAAATGCAGGAATGAGAAAACCAGTAAGTCTTACGTGCCCCCAAAAATTAATTGCCTAACCGTTACTTGCAATAACTGCGCAGCGGAAACAGTCACTACACACTATTTTCAAATGGAAAAAGCATAACATGGACATAAGTAACGAATCGGGGAGCTCTTAAACTCCACTATTTTGAATAATTAAGTAACCAAACCTCAGATCTCAAACTTTGACCGGCTGCACGTGATAACTACAGGGAAAAGAACATGCTTATATTAGCAGAATTTACCATAGAATATCCCGGGACGTGTCAAAAAACAACCCCACAAATGTGTTTTACAAACTATTATTAATTACACTGAAAATACACTCTGATTAAATTAGACTTCACTCTAGTTAAAAAAAAAAAACCACACATTTCAGCCTTCAACATGTTCCATAGTAAGCCACTCCAAATATGACCAATTTAAACAGGCAGTTCTGATTAATGTCCTCCACTAGCTCTGTAACACACAACACGCAACTTCCATACATTTCAAAAGCAGCTCGCAATAACGTCAGTGATGAAACAGAGTTGCTTCCATTAAGGTAAACTTCACTTCCTTTGAAACGAACCCCCCCATAAACAGCAGACTCAGCAGACCTTCCGAAAAGGAGAGACTGATCGCAGCACTACAAGGCTCAGAAGAGTCTCGCCAAAGTATTTGATGAATGTGTAGTGATGTGGCATCCACAATCTCCACACTGTCGACGCAAGCAAATTACCAGGGTCCCATCGCCACTACGACCAAAAACAGTCTTCGCGGGATAAGATCTGTGCTCAGCAAAAGCTGTTACCTATTAGCTCCAGACACTGGAGGTAAACCAGCCTCGCGCCCCGCAAGTGCTCCTTCCAATTCGGACCGCAAATTTTGTCAACATTGATGCCGGTCAAAGCTCCTCGCGTGAAAAACCACCGAAGATCGTGCCCCGCTATCGCGGTCTAGCAATCGATTGATCGATGAGAGCCGGCACGGCTTACAGGAAAAGTGAAAAGAGTTGCAACACGGATGGACAATACGATGTAATGCTCCAGAGCATAAGGTTTGTTAAAATTCCGTAGGTTGTGTTGATACAATCTATCTACTTAGGGTATGGTTGCAATAATTTCCCCTACAAATTTCTGTTTATTCTTTTTACCGATCCGGCAGCGAAAGCATCACTCTGTCGGAACTCGTCATCCAACAAAGAGTTTTCCTAACTATATTGACTCGCAAAAGTTTCTTCAGTGACCAAAACTGCTTGAGCTGTAAAATCCGTTTATTCTTACACACCACTAGTTTCACTAAACTTCACGGTTGCATGTTAAAGGGCAAATCAGAGTAAAGTCATGATACACATAGTGTATTACAGGAAGTCCAAGCGTTTATAGTGAGTCCCATACAACAGATTATCTGCATAAAAAAGGCGTATTTCCTGCACCTGAAGATACACCTGTTAGTGTTGTGAAACCGTTAGTGCTTAGCAATAAATTACTTTTACAGCTCAAGAGGTTTTATTTCTCAACACGGCTACATTACTGCAATATTAGAATAAAGTCAGCTCTTATCGTGTAAACGACTTTCTCATCAGCGACCTATTTATCATTTTGCAGACTGCACATATTATCCAACATGGTCGCATTCACTCAACGTGACCTCACGTCGCAGCTATGTTGAATATATTTTGACTCCCCATGTAAATTAATGAATTTCAACCTTATCAACAATTCACCAATCAACTGCATTGGCGATGAATTTGCCACCTTGAAGATCTGTTTCACTTAACGTAGCGGTTTAGGTTTACATAGATTTCTACCTTTGATTCAATTTCTGACTAATTTATGTACGTATTTTACTCACCAGTCTTCACCTCGGTGAAACGGCAGATCAGATCCGCTAACATTACTGACCTTGCTACAAACCAGAAGTGCTACAGACACGTAATCCATGCGTATTGATAGCCTAGCAATGCGATACTTGAAAAATTGCTGACGGGCACCTTCACGGAAACGGGTACCGACAGAAGAAATACTCTATTTTCTATTTTTTGCAACAGGATAATCGTGGTCTAAAACTTCATACAATTACTGCAAAGGCTATCGTGTTCTCTTAACCTTTAGTGGACAAAATATGGCTCTTTCCGAAGCACTTCCCAATATTACTTTTCTGCTTAGCGTAGTTACCTTATAGAGAGGTTTTAGACATGTTTCAGCTATGTTCTAAGATTCTATAACAAATTGATGTCAAGGAAATAGGACAGCACTTCCGTGGTCACCGTTACTGCTCTAACAGACGTGTGTGACCTGCGCTTTTTCGAAGAACTAGCCACGGTTCTTTGTTAGAAGGCTCTGCGATAGATCATAGTTACAAGTGGAGGTAACTTAGAAACGATCAGATTCTGTACTGAATTTGCGGCTATCAGGCACTGGAGCTTGTTCAGTTATAACAATTTCAGGTGTGAAAGTAATACTTACTTCTTTCACCTGTTAGTGGTACGAGGTTTATACTGAGGCAGTTCAGGGTTTTCCTTCGTGAAGGAATATTTGAAAACGGATTGAAGCATTTCAACCTTTGCTTTCCTACCCTAAGTTTAAGTTTCTCTCACTTTCGCTGGGGTCTAGACACTAATTTTGGTGGCACTAACAGACTTCACATACGAGCAGAATTTCTTTGTGTCTTGTGAAAGATCATTTGACAATATTCTGCTACGTTAGTCATTGAAGGCCTCATGCATTGCTCCATGGACAGCAAAACATGTTTCATTCAGTATCTCCCTATTTATAGCCATGTGCTCTGTTTATTTTTTTAGAATATTCTTTACAGTGACTGTACACTGTCATTCCTACTATGTACAGTTCTACTGGATACATACCTATCTAGCGCATTGTCACTCACTCTTTTCAAATTAAGCCGTAGTTCCTCAGCATGCACCTGCCCTGTGCTGAAGGTTTCAAGTTCCTCATCGAGATGTGCGTTCAGTAAACTAGACAAAAAAATCAGTTGTCATGCTTTTCTGCTTGTTTTGGTTGTCATTCTTACTCGTATCAGTGACCGTTATGCGGTTGTGGCAGCTATGATTATAATTTTCCTTGTGGACATTTTCAGAGAGGTCAGGTCCCTTCGTTGACGTTACATCCAATATATTTCGATAATGGATGGAGTTCCTAACGATCTGTTCTAGGTAGTTTCCAGGGAAGGCATTTAGTAACGTTTCAGAGGATGTCTTATTACGCCCAGTACTAATTTTCACTACTGATTGTTCGATGACTTCCGTCGCCAACGACGATTACAGTGCGTCCAGTTGCGGTAAGAAGTTGTTTCTCCTCGGTTGTCGACCTAGATGCAATATCTTTTAGGTAGTAAAAAATTAATGTAGCTTGCTCCTTACTTTCCAAGAAGTTCGGCAGACACGTTAGTTACGGGAAATCAAAATCCGAGCTGGAAGTTAACTTCAGAGCAGTAAGCGGCCATCACACTCCACTGTATTTATACGGCTCATGATTGAGCTTCATCGGAATGAGAAGAATGTTTTCGTATCATTACAATTTTATTAATATGTAGAAGCCAACATTGTTGCTGTTGAGCATGCTTTTGACATGCTCCAATGTGTGTAAATTTATGCCGACTGGTCATTTCATTTACCCTTTGAACGTTCGTTAAGAAAATGTGTTCAGTGGAATCTATTTATTGTGTGTTGAGTAGTATCTGAGTAGTACAGCCGTTATTGTCTAAAATAAATGCTCAGAAATTGCATATCCTTAACGTGGCTACATGAATATCTGTTCCATGTCGCTATTTTACTATTCTAGTGAAGCAACTGGAGGAGCTCTAATTTTTAATAAATTCGACAGGTTTGCCCGATAGCGAAAGGTGGTTGCTGTGGTATTTGTTTCATGGTCAGTTACTTTTCTCTAACCTACTTCCGATACTCACTACTCAAATGCTACAGCAGTAAACAGGCTAGTGATGCCGACAGCTAACAACCACTTCGCAAAAAGCAGACTTTACAGAAGACATCTCCTCTTCCTTTCTGCATGTATTTTCATACTTTTGGAAACGAAACATTGCGTTCAGCAGACATGAAGCGTCATGTTTTCTGGCTACTTTAAGGCCATTATACGACATGCATTTGAATGTAATGTCACAGCACACTGGGATTTGTCAATAACAATGACAAGGCGTGGCTGTGCCCTAGGACGCATAAGGTATATTTTTTCTTCACAAAACATCGGAGAAGAAAACAGCATTACAAATGAAGGTGTCTTCGACCATGCAGATTCAGAAGCCGAAATACTTGTTCTAATTTGCTTAACTCGGTAAATACGCCGAGAAGATAACGTCGAGCTGAAACTTAACAACGCAGTATGTGTGTTTTCCTTTATGTTTTGAGATTTCAGTGTAGTCTCCATTATTATCTGTAGAAATAATTTACTGATACTACATGCAAATAACATCCAATACAAGCTATGTAGTTACTTTCCGGAATTTGTCAAAACAGTGTGTATCGTCGCGAGGTGGTTTGGTAACTTCCTCTAAAACACATTACAATAATATGTAAATTTGGGTAGCTGATGTTTAGGTTCGTAACTGTTTCCTTAGGTACTCTTCTGCCACTGAAGGAGAAGACTTTTAATATCGTGCCTTTTCTTGCCTTGGCGCCAAACAGTAGTGGAGGAAAAGTATTGTAATAATTCTTGTAAGTAGAAGTCTTCTATTACATTTAACGTTACATAATAGCATAAAATTGCAATACAGTTTACCGTTTAGTTCTTAAACATCTAGGATGCACCTGAAGATGCGGTTGTAAGCCGTGAAACCGGTACTCTGTTCAGTTAATACCAAGTTTCCCAGATGTCAGCGATGTTTCCATTTGCCATTATTGGATAACTCTTCATCAGTCGTGATCAAACGTAAATGGAAGGCAGCCACAGCCAGACACTGATGAAGAACAGTAAAGATTTGCAGTGTGCAGCAACGTGAATAGAACTGTACGAAGTTCAGAAATCCAGATCTACACTCTGCATGGCTGAAGGCACGTCCCACTGTACCAGTTATTAGTGTTTCTCCCCGCTCTATTCACGCGTGGAGCACAGAAAGAATGACTGTTTGAATGCCTCTTTGCGTGTGCAGTAAGTATACCTTACACTCTCGCTCATGTAGGGATCGTTACATTGGGGGGTTTTAGTATATTCCTAGCGTCATCATTTGAAGCCTGTTCTCGAAACTTTGTTAACAGTCTCTTCCGGGGTAGTTTATGTCGATCTTCCAGATTCTGTCAGTTCAGTTTCTTCGCTATCTTTGTGATAATTTCCCACGGATAAAACAAACCTCTGACCATTCGTGCTGCTCTTCTGTGTATGTGTTTAATATTCCCTATTAGTCCTATTTCATAAGAGTCCCACACTTCTAAGCAATGTTATAGGATGCGTCGCACGACTGATTCGTAAGCAATCTCTTTTTTAGACTGATTGCACTTTTCCAATTGTGCATGCATGAATCGCCTTCTTTTGGATTGAATGAAGTGGGCAGAGTCCCATTCCTCGTTCCACCAGTAAGTTTAGGCGAGATAACTATTGTTTGTCCCTTTTGTACTAGAGACCTTTTTCAACAGTTTTACAGTCATAATCACATATTTACAGAATGGAACGAGAACAAATGGGAATCTCACCTTTTACAAAGGGGTTGTTAGCTGTCGGCATCACTAGCCCTTTATTGCAGGAGTAATTGAATAATGGGTATTGGAAGTAGGTTAGAGAAAAGTAAAACATTAAGGTGTCGCGTTACTCCACTGCCTCTCACTTCGGGTCGATGAGTATTTAGTAAATCGTTTGGCCTCTGGTTACGACAAAGTGTGTTTCCAGGACACGATAGTCGGCATTCAGAGCCAGTTTATTGCGTACACTGACAAGTATTGTGCACTTAGATTTCTGAACGATTTTCTGAGCAACAAAATATACATTAGTCAAGACGGTAAACTTAACCATCACCATAGAAGCTTATTACACCTCTGACCATATAAAAATTCAAATCGCTGTTGTAACTATTTTCTTTTTCATAGCTGCCTCGTGTTTCCTGTCCATTCCCTATAAGTCAGTCTCTAGCCCGCTGATGCGGCTAATCAGTAACATGTCGTGAGGGTCAGCTGTTGCAGAGGGAGAGCTGTCGGGATTCGACCACAGGACGTTCGGAGCCGACTGCCCACTCCCGTCCTGTCACTAGTTACCTCTACAGATGCACATTAAACAAACCAGAAGAATTGGGAAAACACGTATCATTACAGTACCACCCGCTACTACGAAATGTAGGACATCCCCCACGCTAGTCGGTTCGCTATCTGCTCGAAGTTTGTTTCGAATGCTAAGAGGTGCCTGGTTTTGTGAAATACGATTTTCCTATGATTAGTATTTGAACATAGAAAGAGGGAATGGTATGACCACTTGACGTCAGCTTGCCGCCATAAACGCAGATATACAGGAGGGCTGAAAAGGAAAATTGCTTTTGGAAGGTTACAATTACGCACTTATCCCTCGAGGTCATTGTGTGAAGTCAAGCATCCCCTTTCACAGCAAGTAGAATTGTACATCGTGTCTAGCAGTATGACACGATGCTTCCTTTACTGGTAGGAACGATATTCAACTAGTCCTTCGCTCGTGCAACTGTCGGAACGGGCCTGAAATTTAACGCTCTGGCCACTAGGTTTAATTCAGCAAAAGATTAGCAGAACGACAACGAGAGATCAGTGGCGCCTGTAAGAAGACAAAACGCTGTTTTTATGAGCTTATTTGTCCTGCACAGAACCTGTCACAGGTTCTTCACAGTTTCATGCGTTTCATCTATGGTTTCAATGGGATTATGTGTCATGGGAAGAAGGCATTTCCTGGTTTATTACAGCGAACCGCAGTATTGGTTGCAAGCGAGGTATGGTTGTGCAGATGTAATCTTGAACTGAGGTAGCCCAAACAAAAGATAAGATATAGAGCGGGGAAAAAGGGAAGAAAGACGGAGCCTGAAAATTACTGCCAAAAAATCACGTTAGTGATTGCAAAGAAACGGAGAGAGGATTAACAGGCGGCCGCCGCTGAAGATAGATAAATTTGCAACAACCCACTATACGGAAGGAAGAATAGCAAACCAGGTTCCTTCCGCATGTTAGGTCAATTACTGAGCATTCATCACACACTCTATAACCTACACCACTGTACGTGTTCTGTTCCTCAGCCACGTGCAACTAAGTTTCTGTCATAAGATCAGGCTTCAATTCACGGCTCCAAATATTCATTTCACTCGCAAAATACTGAACCTTACTAATCGCTGAAGGTGAAACACATACATGGAAAGCAGGTGAATTTAATTAACGTGGTTGTAAAGTGTCTCCACGTGCATGAGGTCTGACAAACCTCGGATGTTGAATCCAACATGACATTCAAAGAATTTCACGCGCGAAAGGATAAGAAATAGGGACAGTAATAACTGTGAGAACAAGAAAACCGCTGATGCTTTAATGTTCGCTTGGTTCCTGACTCCATACACACATCGCGACTTACCCTTGGACGACAGGAACACAACTCCATTTCCGAAGTCAGCCTCTATCCCCAGTGCAAAGAGGCGGAAGGTGGCGCTCGCCTCTCCGACCAATGAGGCCACGCAAAATTGCCGCGTGAACAACGTTCTGTTCAGACAATTGGCTAGAATGCAGCAGGATGGATCGTGACGTGCCAAAATTCAGGGAGAGGGATCTCTTCGCGTAACCAAACCTGCAGGTGGTTTCAAAGGTCCATATTGCTGTTTGTGAGAACAAGTAAAGGCCTTCTATGGCCCACACTAGATATTCAAACAAACAAGCCATGCTTTCATGCGAAACGGTCTAGTCAGGAAAATGACTCTATTACGGCTACTTTAGAGCGAGACTGCAGTTTGAAGGACTAGACACAGATATAGCTTGCTTCCATCCTCTCCGAAGTACGTGTATTCTTAGGTGCAGAAAATGAAGGACCAACAGGGCATGATGTTTAGATAAAAAAATTACAGAAATGACACTGCACGATTAAATGTTACAAAAGATACGAAAGGAGTGCGAAAAACGCACGTCTGAATGTAATTTCTGAAAATACCTTGCAGTAATGCATTTTCGGGATCCAAGTTTTATTGCATTATTCCCAAATTCTGTGTATCTTAAAATACCGTGATCCGAAAGCTTTCTTCTGATACTGGCTCTTCAACTACACTTCATAACTTGGGGTCAAAAAATCATCGTATTACCATATTTCATACACCTTTGGTGGTTACCTATAACATGGTTACTTCATATTCATTGCACTTACTATGGTACAAAAATAGTTAGAGAGAAAATTTAGATACACTGTATTCACTTGACAGTTGACGAATTCAATCCACCCTGGCTCATCGTAAATCGTGGAACACATCAAGATGATAATTGAGATAGTTTAGGTCAAGGGAATTGGCCAATAGTCAGTAGAGAGCAATGCAAAAAGTAGTAAAATTGAAATCTAGTAAGCAGGCAGGTCATCAAAGTAGGCTTAAGCAAAGTATACACTGCAACACATTCATTTATTTCCATAAATGATACATACAGTCCATCGGTTGTATAAAATTCATTGTAATAAGCCTTGATCAGGCTTCAGTATCACTAAGGATATTTTCTTCAGAACTATAAAGCCATCTATAATCTTTTAAACATATTCCAAAATAAACGTCTAAAATATGAAATAAATTACAACAGTGATTCGACGTACATAGAACCAAACATACTACCATAATACCGAATAAGCCAAAAATGTAATCTAAAACGCTTTAGTCAAATAGCAGAAACCATAGATTAAGTCCTCTATGAAAAGCAGATACAGCCTATAATACGCATAGGCACTGAACTGAACGTGTAGCAACTGGGTACTGTTGTGTCGATTCCCTAAGGTCTCGACACAATGAGTGGCTAGGTGCACGCGAAACTAACGCAGACGGGCGTAAATTCTGAAACAGGAGACTGGATGAAAAACTATAAAGAAAAGAACGTATTGGGTAGATTACTTAACTTTTAATGATGTTCTTCTTGTTGAAATACATCTCTTGCATAGTAGTAAGCAATTAGCAATGATACACATGGCGCCTTGCTAGGTAGTAGCGATGGACTAGCTGAAGGCTATTTAATCTGTCTCTCGGCAAATGAGAGGAATACTTGGTAGGTCTAGTCGCAAGCTATGTCGTCCGTACAACTGGGGCGAGGTCAAGCCCGTGTCTTGTGACCTGCCATGTGGTGGCGCTAGGATTGCGAGTACACAGTGGCGACACGCGGGTCCGACATGTACTACAGGACCGCGGCCGATTTAAGTTACCACCTAGCAAGTGTGGTGTCTAGCGGTGACACCACAGTTACGATGCCAAGCAGACGTAATGCAGAGTGCGCCATTGCTGAATGTTAGTAGCATGACACACGCTCGACCATGTAAAAATTATATCATCGACGCGTCAGTATAATATATATTAATTTTAAGTAAAACTTTACATGGTGTAAAAGCAAAAATGACCACGACAGTATGTAGCACAAATTGAATTAAATGGTTGATTACAGAAATATGTGCTGATAAATTACTGCTCTATACATTCTTTAGTAAAGAAGATCTTACAATATGCAAAAAAAAAGAAAGAAATACTCATGTGAAACCTGAATAACCGGAATAGTGCCTTACAGCTGGCTATCGGTAAGGAAATACAGGGTCCGCTAAGTAAATAAACAAATAACGTTCTCGAAATTTAAGAGAAAGGAAACATTTGTCACAACGTTACGTAGTCTCGAGCAATGGCTGAAAAGCGTTAAACAGACACTTTTGCTTCTCAACTGTAGTTGGTCATTTAATTAGTGATCGCATGTCCAAGGATCTAGAGTGGTTCCAATACCTCACGTTTCGACCATTTCTTCTATGTAGAATCGCCATTTCGTCTACCTCTTTCGAATTCTGTCCCGATATTAATAGAGACTCGTCGAAAGCAGAATTATAAAAATTGGTGCTCCTACTTTCTAACAGGTGTTCCTTGTACCTTATGTTAAAGGCCCTATCTATATGTCTGTGGCCGTGCGGTTCTAGGCGCTACAGTCTGGAGCCGAGCGACCGCTACGGTCGCAGGTTCGAACCCTGCCTCGGGCATGGATGTGTGTGATGCCCTTAGGCTAGTTAGGTTTACGTAGTTCTAAGTTCTAGGGTACTGATGACCTCAGAAGTTAAGTCCCATAGGGCTCAGAGCCATTTGAACCATCATCTGTCTGATGTAAAACACCTGAGACGTAGCGCAAGCGTTTTTGTAAATTCCTGAGCTACGTAACGGTTCATTTGAAATTTTGTTATGAACCAGAAGGTACAATGTGGACGCTGCTTGTTACTCTACAGAAAATCACAGAGAGACCCCAAAAATTTAACTCACATTTTCATTTTGCAACTCCCAAGTGCAACTAATTTTCCCATGAAGATTATTACAAAGAGCTGACATACTTACACCTTAATTCCATTGTATATAATAATAATAATATCCACTTACCTCCAGTGAGATTGAATGTCTAGTGCTGGTCAAACATAGCATACAAAAAGTGTTTTAGTACATATATGTAGACATAGAACACCTCAAATTTACACGTTTTGTAGTCGTATTCCTCCTCACTAGAAATTATCACCAGCAGATTTTATTATAAAGCTAACAGCCAGCTACGCAATGCCTCCCATACTTCCTCTTCCCAAATTGCGCTCATCCATCTCCACCGGCACCCCCCCCCCCCAACCACCTCCACACTGCGCGCCTAGAACCGCTAGACCACCGCGGCCGGCTATGCCGGAACAACTTCAAAATTTCTGAGGAGAAGTGAGCAGCCAACAGTTGTAATGCGTCATCCACAGGTATTTTGGTGAAAAGAGAAACTACGTCGAGGCTGACCATGACATCACTTCGGCCTATCTTCATCTGTTTTATGATATCAACAAACATTTTTGAATTCTTAATACACTTCTGGAACTTGAAATAAGAACACCGTGAATTCATTGTCCCAGGAAGGGGAAACTTTATTGACACATTCCTGGGGTCAGATACATCACATGATCACACTGACAGAACCACAGGCACATAGACACAGGCAACAGAGCATGCACAATGTCGGCACTAGTACAGTGTATATCCACCTTTCGCAGCAATGCAGGCTGCTATTCTCCCATGGAGTAGATCGTAGAGATGCTGGATGTAGTCCTGTGGAACGGCTTGCCATGCCATTTCCACCTGGCGCCTCAGTTGGACCAGCGTTCGTGCTGGACGTGCAGACCGCGTGAGACGACGCTTCATCCAGTCCCAAACATGCTCAATGGGGGACAGATCCGGAGATCTTGCTGGCCAGGGTAGTTGACTTACACCTTCTAGAGCACGTTGGGTGGCACGGGATACATGCGGACGTGCATTGTCCTGTTGGAACAGCAAGTTCCCTTGCCGGTCTAGGAATGGTAGAACGATGGGTTCGATGACGGTTTGGATGTACCGTGCACTATTCAGTGTCCCCTCGACGATCACCAGTGGTGTACGGCCAGTGTAGGAGATCGCTCCCCACACCATGATGCCGGGTGTTGGCCCTGTGTGCCTCGGTCGTATGCAGTCCTGATTGTGGCGCTCACCTGCACGGCGCCAAACACGCATACGACCATCATTGGCACCAAGGCAGAAGCGACTCTCATCGCTGAAGACGACACGTGTCCATTCGTCCCTCCATTCACGCCTGTCGCGACACCACTGGAGGCGGGCTGCACGATGTTGGGGCGTGAGCGGAAGACGGCCTAACGGTGTGCGGGACCGTAGCCCAGCTTCATGGAGACGGTTGCGAATGGTCCTCGCCGATACCCCAGGAGCAACAGTGTCCTAAATTTGCTGGGAAGTGGCGGTGCGGTCCCCTACGGCACTGCGTAGGATCCTACGGTCTTGGCGTGCATCCGTGCGTCGCTGCGGTCCGGTCCCAGGTCGACGGGCACGTGCACCTTCCGCCGACCACTGGCGACAACATCGATGTACTGTGGAGACCCCACGCCCCACGTGTTGGGCAATTCGGCGGTACGTCCACCCGGCCTCCCGCATGCCCACTATACGCCCTCGCTCAAAGTCCGTCAACTGCACATACGGTTCACGTCCACGCTGTCGCGGCATGCTATCAGTGTTAAAGACTGCGATGGAGCTCCGTATGCCACGGCAAACTGGCTGACACTGACGGCGGCGGTGCACAAATGCTGCGCAGCTAGCGCCATTCGACGGCCAACACCGCGGTTCCTGGTGTGTCCGCTGTGCCGTGCGTGTGATCATTGCTTGTACAGCCCTCTCGCAGTGTCCGGAGCAAGTATGGTGGGTCTGACACACCGGTGTCAATGTGTTCTTTTTTCCATTTCCAGGAGTGTATGATGTGGGCAGTGACCAACTATAGGCGCCAACAATTTAGTTGAGTGTTTTGCAAGCTTGTACGTAGGAGAGCCAATAGCACTAACAATCGGTCTCAACGGGACGTTCTCCTTATGAACCTTTGGCAAACCGTACAGTCTTGGTGGCCTAGGTGCTCTCGGCCGTAAGTTGTTCACCAGTTCGTCGGAGAGGCCAGAGTTTTTTAGTAGCTCCCTTGTCTTCCTGCTGAGCGCCGATGTGGGATCCCGTCTGAGAATCCGGTATGTGCTGTCCTCCAGTAATAATCCAACTTTCTTGTGATAATCTGTAGCATTGAGGATTATCGTGGCGTTCCCCTTGTCAGCAGGTAAAACAACTAGATCTTCATCCTTCTGCAACAATTTCAGTCCTTGTCTCTCCTCTCTGCTCATGTTTGACTTAGGCGGCTTGGATGTCGCTAAAATCCGGCTAGTAGCAAGCCTTACGTCATGCGCTGCTTCTTGATGAAGATGACGAACTGCTTGTTCCACTCCACTAATGATCTCAACCACCGGTAACTTACGTGGAGCTGGGGCAAAGTTCAATCCTTTACTGAGAGCCGAGATGGTAGCTTCATCAGAGAAAAACTTCTCGCACTTTACCTCCTGATTCAAGGGGTGGCGCTGCAAGCAACGCGGGATAGCAACTACATCTATGGAAGTAGAGGGCACCACTTCACTACACGCCATATCGCTGACGTATTCCAGCCAATCAGAAGCCGTCCTTTGCATATAAAAGTGGGAACCTCGCTAGTTCACGACAGTCAGTTTTAGCCCTGACGACGACCATGGAGGTAGTGTTCGAAAGCTTCGAGTTTTATCCTGAATTGACGCGGCATGTACACCGAGAGATTTTTACTATTACGTATTGTTCCTTAAAATGCAGATGACGCCAGAGTGGGCGTATGATTAGTTCAACTGAAATGTTCAGATTCCTAGGTGTTGAGCTAAATAGTAAACTGTCATGGAAACCTCACATTCAGAATCTTGTTCAGACTTATCGCTGCCATTTTTACTATTCGAACGGTATCTAAGCAAGTGATAAGTCGTCACGGAAAGTAGTCTACTTTGATTAATTTCATTCACTTATGACTTGTGGTGGTGTATTTTGGAGTAACTCTCCCCACTATAAAACGACATTTTTGGCTCAGAAACGGCCGGTTCGGTCAATAAGCGGTGTAATTCCTAACCTCTTGTCAACCCCTGTTCTTAACATTGGCCTCTTAATGTATATATTCTTTATGTAGTTCTTTGTCAACAATATCAGCTTATTTCCAAAAATTAGCACCTTTCACTTAGTTAATATTAGATAGAAATTCAGTCTGCATTTGGATCGCACTTCATTGACTCTTCTGCAGTAATGCATGCGCTTTCAAATCGAAACCGAAGTGCTTCCTCATGTGTCACTTCTTCTATTTTGTCGAGGAGTTCTTTGTAACACAAGAATTAGCTTAATTTTTCATTGTTGATTACGTTTACATAAACTTAGTGTTTGTCGGTTCATAAACTACTTTTGTGTTGTAATTCCATGTACTGACACGTTCCATGGCCTTACATATTTGCTCATCAATTTAGTCCTACGGAACTAGACGTATAAAATTAAAAAGTAAAAGAAAACACGTAACGTAACATAGTTTTCAGACATGAACATCCACTAAAAGAGCGCGCCACCAAATGCTAAAATGCGCCATCTTAAAACACGACCCGACTCCAAAGACACTACGCCACATAACTTCACACATGACAAAACAGTTAGGTCACAGGGAAAAGAAAACTGGTAGAATCAAACGTTTCCCCCGACCGTAACGCTGCAGCTTTATATCCGATTTCCACTTCTGAGAAGGTAATCAGTGCACCCTTAGCGGCAATATGCAGAGTTTAAAGATGATTCTCTACGCCTTGGATAGTACGTTCATTTTCAATAAAATAATCACCGACAATAAGTTTTTCTTTACTTGTCCCTGCACTCTGTTCTTCAAAGCTGCAGGCTGCAGTTAGCATCTATTTAAAGCTTAACACTGACTTCGACTTTAAGTTTTTGACATAAATGCTTAAGATGCAAGCTTGACGACTGGCGCGACAGGCTACCTGTACAGGGTGATACAAAAAGGTACGGCCAAACTTTCAGGAAACATTCCTCACACACAAAGAAAGAAAATACGTTATGTGGACATGTGTCCGGAAACGCTTACTTTCCATGTTAGAGCTCATTTTATTACTTCTCTCCTAATCACATTAATCATGGAATGGAAACACAGCAACAGAACGTGCCAGCGTGACTTCAAAAACTTTGTTACAGGAAATGTTCAAAATGTCCTCCGTTAGCGAGGATACATGCATCCACCCTTCGTCGCATGGACTCCCTGTTGCGCTGATGCAGCCCTGGAGAATGGCGTATTGCATCACAGCCGTCCACAATACGAGCACGAAGAGTCTCTACATTTGGTACCGGGGTTGCGTAGACAAGAGCTTTCAAATGCCCCCATAAATGAAAGTCAAAATGGTTGAGGTCAGGAGAGCGTGCAGGCCATGGACTTGGTCCGCCTCACCAATCCATCGGTCACCGAATCTGTTGTTGAGAAGTGTACGAACACTTCGACTGAAATGTGCAGGAGCTCCTTCGTGCATGAACCACATGTTGTGCCGTAATTGTAAAGGCACATGTTCTAGCAGCACAGGTAGAGTATCCCGTATGAAATCATGATAACGTGCTCCATTGAGCGTAGGTGGAAGAACAAACTAAAATGAGCTCTAATATGGAAATTAAGCGTTTCCGAACACATGTCCGCATAACATCTTTTCTTTATTTGTGTGTGAGGAATGTTTCCTGAAAGTTTGGCCGTACCTTTTTGTAACACCCTGTATATATTAAGATGGCCCTTAATACCGTACGTTTCCCATTACAGAGAGAAAATAATAATTTGAGAGACATTTACATAATATTTGGATCGGCAACTGATAAGGTTACATGATAGGCCCTTGTATGCAGTAAAAGTGAAGAACCTCCTGGAATTAGTCATCAAAGTAAATATTACACTTCATGGAAATTGTTTTGTTATTATATGAGAACTGAAGATGGTCACACAGGTGATGAAAATCGATCTGCAAAATAAAGAAATTCAATATTTACGTCCTATGCTGCCATTTGTCCTAAATAAAATGGCTCTGAGCACTATGGGACTTAACATCTGAGGTCATCAGTCCCCTAGAACTTAGAACTACTCAAACCTAACTAACCTAAGGACATCACACACATCCATGCCCGAGGCAGGATTCGAACCTGCGACAGTAGCGGTCACGCGGTTCCAGACTGAAGCGCCTAGAACCACTCGGCCACACCGGCCGGCTACCTATCCAAAATATTGTGACAATAATATGGTCGTGGTACACACAGTCCCAGTGGAATTATACATAAAAAAAATTAACTATGTATCGTGATAACTTCTGACCAGATTGGCCAGAGGTGGTAACTGTCTAAAACCGGTAGCCAGTAGGCAAGACGAAGAATACGTGCGTCTACGGACGACAACAGATAATTGTTTCTGATAATACTGGTGTCTGTTCCAACCGGCAGTCTGTCCGAAATACATAATTCATATGGCACTTTGCGTATTATTTTTTTTTCTTTTTTTTCTTTTTTCTTTTTAGCTGTTGTTTGGATCACCTTATTAAATGGATCTAAAATACATACCCCTTTCCGAGGGCAAACTGGCACTAAACCCCTTGTGTGGGTACAGCCTGTTGCAGAGACGACTTTCTGAACCTGCACAAGTGTGTTAATCAAGCAGATTGGTATTCAGCTGTTGGGATTAGACGGATATTTCTCCTCCACTGTTTCTTTTTCTACAGGTTTTGTTAGTTTCCGTATGGTAGGCATATTAACCAGTGTCCTGGATCGCTCGGTAACCTGGTTCGGATTGGGATAATTCGTGCTTTCATTTGTTTCGAAACTTAGACATGAATATTACTGTATGTGGAACTTTCCTATTTCGTTATGACTAGTCCTCCTCCTCCTCCTCCTCCTCCTCCTCTGGCAGACGGTATAGTTATGAAAATATTGGCGTATTAATTGTCTACCGCGTAGCTGAGTAGCACGTGAAGTTGGGTATCGTTTTGATCGTAATCTTGAAGGAGTTTGCCAAGCAGGTATTCTCATGTCTCCATCCAAGGGTCATTCAACCATCATCAATTTTCATTAAGTGTAGAGTGGAGTTTCGATCTTCTCTGTCACTGTGTTTTACATCTTAGTGCACACATCGGTCTTAACTGAAAGCTCAGGTACGTTCCCCATTCTCCCTGTTCGTGCTAATCAAGCAGTTGTCGATACTGGGTCTTCAGATGTCTTCATTGGTCCAGTCGTAGTAGGAGACCTTTGGTAGACCCTTCCAGCTCACCTTGCAGGCAGTCTAATGTCCGCCAGGTCAGATGACCACTACATATTCTGATGACAGTGTTGGGGATACATTCGGGTTGAGTATTTTGTATTATTTATTGTCATGCTTCAGCCTTTAGACATAAAATGGCTATTATTTTGTGGACATAGGATACTATTTTGTGCTACTTGTTCAGTATTCTTTCTTAAAGTTAATAGTTTTGGCGGCAATTAGGTTTCGATCGGCATCGTTGCTATAATCCTCCGTGAAAATAACTAGACTCAGCAGCAGCGACCACAACATAGAATGGACTGTCCACTCGTGAACTTAACTCACAGCCCTTCTGTTGGGCTGGAGCTAGCCGATGCAGGCACCAACACCCTTGTGAAATAGAATGTCGAATCAAAACATTTCAGTTGTCCAAATTTCCAATTGGCACTTTATTTGAACAACCAGTGCTTCATTACGTCATTTCAACCCTCTGGAAGACGTGTGGAATGTTTCCACCTCTGGTCAAGCTAAAATAAGGGCCAGCGTTCAGTGACGAGTATCCATAGACTTCTGACACAGTGAGCCCTCCGATCATCGTTTGCCGACCAAAGTGAGCTGTTGATTTCAGCAATTATTAAGCTTATTGCAGTGACCTGTAGCATTTTTAATGCCATTATGGTTAGTTTGTTCAAATGTAACTTTGGGAGATTGAAATCAGGGCTCGAATTCATTTAGTCTATGGGCGCATCAAGGTCCCTACACACGTAACGTAGATACTGAGTTTGACTTTGGCACACCACATTTACAAGTCTTTTGCAGCAGCCTGGTTGTTGGGCTTTATTTCTCCCTCAATGTCAGTGGCTGGCCCCAAAGAAAGGCACGCTGTCGACGCTTACCTGCTGCCAGAAGTCGTTGACAGCATCCCTCCGCCATTCATTCGGCGAATATTCATGTGTTCCTGTCTGTATTGTGATCCTCGTACAGAAGGGTGCTACTTGTTGGTGGGCAATGCAGTTAGTTCTGCTGTCCATCCTGATTTATGGTGACGTTGTGTCCTCTGCTTGCTGCAGAGACGTGTTATGCTGGAATTCCTTGTAGCAAGTACCGTTACCTGTTCCGTATTGGTAGATAGTGTTACTGGTGTTGGAAAAGAGTCCCATTCTATAGGGAACCGGCAGAGAACTGGCTCAATATCACTCAGATCCAGATAAAAGTTTCAGAGACTTCTAAAACCAATGGTAGTTGTCCTCAGGTGGAAGCCACGGATTGTGTGCACAGCTGGTTGGCATGTCGTACGAGCGTGGCGCAATTGGAATCGACTGTGTATGATCGTCCATAGTCGGCATCGTTGACTCCACCCATTCGGGGACCCTCCGAAAGACGTGAGCCAAGTGCTCTGTGCCCATGAAGTACCTGTGGCGAAGTTGGGGGTGGTGTGTGGAAGTGCACGTCTCAAGAAGTCACAGACGGTCCAGTGTTCGCAGCTACGAAGCAATTCACCGATAGTGGTCTTGTAGTAAGACAGATTGGGTCAGGTTCTCGGCGTTGGACGCAGAATTCTAAGGACCTGCATCGTAACGCTAACGACGAACTCCTCGGTTTCACCATCAGAAGCTGGGAAGAACGGCGCTGTTAGGTGCATCATGCCGTTATGTGAGCAGAAATCCTGAAACATACTAGATGAAACTTAGGGAATGCCTTACAAAGGGATTGTTTCTGTGGCCTCTTCAGCTGAAAATACCTTAGAGCCCGCCGCTTAAGGAAATTAGGAAACATGAAAATTTGAGTCGATGGTGTTGAGGCACATACCGTTGAGGAAGGGGCCATGTGGGTGCTGTGGCAATGGCCAGCTGTGCAAGTGGGCGTACTGACTGCTCTGTCACGCTGATGTCCCGGGAGCAGGCTCTCCTTTTAGTGTCATGTATGCCGCCACGCCAGTAAACAGGCTGCCTAGTGAGTGCCTTCGTGTACGTCATCTCCCAGAGGCCAGGGGGGAGGGGGCTACACAGTGAGGCAGTGCTGATGGGCTGCCACCCTGTAGTGAACGTCCGGTGTCTTCGTCAGTAGTCACTGTAGAATCTGGATTTGGCTTTTAGAAAAAAATGTGTGCCGTGTTTTATAATGGAACAGGATGACAGGTGGTGTGACCAACCTTGGCGAATGTATTTCATTGTGGGAGAGATAGGGAATTGGGACGTGGAGTTTGCTGGTTTTTCTGTTTGTACCTTACATTATTTGAAAACAGTTCCCACTCGCTATTGGTTACAGAAGTAAGTAGCAATTACTGAACGTGCATTTACATCATTATGAAAAAAAAACGATGCCCAGTTCCTCTGACTAACATACCTCAAGGAAAACTGTACTCAGGAAGATAGAGGTTACAGAAGAGGACGACGATACGAAGAGCATTAGGCCTTCATCCCACCTGTTCATCACCAGCACCTTGTCTTCTTCCTTCTCACAGTGCTGAAGGCACTTGGCAACTGAATGGAAATGAAAGGGTTGGTAATGAGGAACGAAGAGCATGCAGAACTATGTGAATAGTGTTGTCAACAGCTGTGTGTGTTTTTACAGCAAATAAAACCCTCTATTAGTTTGCATACCAAGTGGTGGTGCTTCATTTGTTACCTTATATCAGGTCTATAGCGGGATAAAATTTATTGAAACTGAGTTCAAAATACTAATCCGATAACATATGCGACGTAATCCATTAATTAGTCTTATATATTGGATGAGGATCCTCGAAACGGTTAAATACCTCAAAACAAGTATGACAGTTAAACCAACGTGACTGTAAGGCTCTTCTTTAAGTGACAGTTTCCCTATGTTCAGCGCCTTAAGATACGTGTGCTTTACTGAATTATAACGGCGCTGACAGTTTCGTTTGCGACTACATCATGTTCAATTCAGCAGAAGAAATTATTGGAGTTCACCTTGAATATACGCGTGTTTCGAAAGGTTGGTTTAAAATAATTTAAGAACGTTCGGTCACAAAAATTAAATAGCAGTGAAAAGTACGTCATTTTAAAAGTTCTTGTTTTTGAAGCAGAATAGTGTTAATCCTACGGACTTTGCCACTTTCATATACAAGTTCGCACGAGACCATCTACAGAAACATACGCAGTCATCAACAGACCTAGTGGCTGCTCGGGAATATTGGTTGAATTACTGTGCGCGCAAGGCCTCGTCTATACGGTCGCTTATGCCACTCAAATAAGGCAAGCCATCCACGGGAGATGATTGTTCTGTTCGCAGTTGGTGAAAGTCGTATTCCTGTAAAGTGTGTCCTAGTTTGCTGCTGTATGTTTTGCACGCTTACACATCGATAAAAAGAATCGCCTCGAGACTTTGTAACGTCTTGTAATAAACAAAGACAATATATTATGTAATAATTAAAATATTAGATGTGTCATATTGTGTCATTATGTAAAATTATGTATTATTTTCTTTATTTTTTATTTTTGAGAACGTCTGTGTCGGCGAGTAATAAGACCGACACAGAAGATAAATGTTGTACAAAGATCACCAAATGAATTTGTATATAAGGCATGATGTAAAGCAATGTCTTTGTCTTCTTAATCTGAAAGCTGTGAGAGAAAGATCTCCTGTTATTGTCGTAGAGAGCGCGAAGGTAGCATTCTTTTGTCGAGATTGTGAATTGGACGCCATTGCGCGTGAATGTACACAGGTCTGTAATTATTAAGATATTTAAATGTTTAAATAGAGTTGTTTAAATGAAAACTTGTATTACTTAAATGTTAAAGTGTGCCTGCCTATTATCCCATCCTGTTAAGATATTTTTCAGCCATATAAAAATATTATCTGTGGAGCTGAGCTGTGTGGAGAAAGAAGAGCCGCTGCCGCGGCATATTTAAACGACTTACAATATAGTCGAGTATACCGCAAGGAAGCGGTAAAATAATAGTAAAAAATAATATTATTTCTTTTAGCTCCCAGGCTGGCAGTGAAGATCAGCAGATTTTATGATGTGTTGCAGGTTGACGCGGGCTGCTGATAGGATATAATTTTCAGTGCAAATAATTTTATGTACCTAAAGAATCTGATAGGAAACTTGCTGTGCTCCGTTCTGACCACGGCTAAATTTTATAGTGAATACGTAATTTTCTTTAATGAGAGTCTCATGTTCTTGGGCTAGCCGTGGTATGAAATAGCATTTTAGTAAGAAATAAAATCCACTGCAAACTTGTATTTGTGAACGATCGTACGAACTGTAACATCAGTGATCATAGGACATTAATTTCAACTTTGAATAATTACGAAGTAGGAAAGATATATTGATACTTAGCATGAGTTGCAGTTACTAAAAAATCGTTCTTTAAATTGTAGGCCAGATTCAGAACAATAATACTTCCATCATTTTATTTTGCTAAAAAAGGTAACGATGATAAAGCAATTAAAAGCACAGCATTGTTAAAAGAATTTCACGTCACTCTTTCCATATATGCGTTGTTACGCCAATAATAATTAAAAATAATTAAATAAACCAGAAGGAGCAAAAACAATTTTTATAAAAGCAACAATTAACGAAAGGGCAGTCGGCAACAGATATAGTTTTTTTTTCAAGAGAGACGAGAAACTGGCGCCCAAAAACGCGGGGCCCGAATTTGCAGTGGCCACAATTATAAAATTTTATGTATTTTCTTTCAGTGTCTATTGTTATGTAGGTGTATATGTATATGTATTTAGTGTTAAATGTATGTATATCATGATCTATGCTATGTATTAATGAATGTTCAAACACTCTTACATGACAAAACGTACTACTGCAAGCGAGTTTGAGAAGACGATCCTGATTGTACTGAGAAGCTCTAACGACTACGTAATCCGGGGGCAGCCGGACCCCGAGATAATAGAAACTAAAGGTAAGACTACAGTGTAGTTGTCCTGTTTGTAGAAGTTGAGCTCCAGTGAAGTAATCTCATATCGCTAGTGGTGTGCATACTGTACGTAGTTTGATGTTAGTATTTGTGACAGGACAAAGTTGATGTAGATAGTAATTTTTAGTGTGCAGTGTAGCGTATATAAAGTGATGTATTTTGTGTGCAAGGGGAAAAACTGTTAGATTTTGTGTTTTAGTAAGCAATTTAGGAATATGGTTAAGTTGCGTAGTCAACGTCCAAGCAATATGGATACTGAAGAACAACAATTAGCTAGTGAAGGAAATGTGGAACCGGGTGCCTCAAGTAGTACTAGTACGCTCTTTGAAGATATAACTGGCGAAAATGTGGGGGCAGGGCCACAGGAAGTAGTGCCACCGCCCACTAGTCATCAAGTTGATGTAGATAAAGAAATTGTACCACCACCAGAAAAGCAGGAACCAGAGAGTGGTAATCTGCCTGGTGGGTATTCAATTCAGACTATATTAGAGCGTGTGCTAGATTACCAGGCAAAATTTGCGCAACAGCAAGTTGAGCGAGATCGCCGGCAAGCTGAGCGAGATCGTAAGCTAGCAGAAAATTTACTTGCCCAGCAAGCCGAGCGAGATCGCCAGCAAGCCGAGCGGGACCAGCAACTTGTGCAATCGTTAGAAAATATGAAAAAAGAGATAGCAGATATGAAAAAGAATTACGAGTCGATACCTAAGGCCGTGCAGGAGCTGACTGAACAGGTCACCCACCTGCAAGTAGCAAACACTAACATGGTAGATGAAATAGGTGTCTTAGCCAACAGAGTAGAAAAGCTAGAAATAGATTCCACACAGCTTGTAGAGCAGAAGTGGAATGAACAGGCAAATAAAATTGAAACAGAATTTAACTCATGGCTAGAAGTGAAGGAGACTGAGATTGACACGAATATTAATTCTAAAGTAGAAGCAGCAATAGCAAATAGAGATTCAGAATCGTTCAGTACCGCCGTAAATAGTCAGGTACAGAACGATGTGCAAACCATTAAACAAATACTCAGTGAGGATATTCCGCAGTGGCAAGTGAATGTTAACAAACGGATATCCGATCTGGAGAAGGGTTTAGCACAAAGCAGGAAACAAGTGGAACAGGAACCTCTGTCGCCAACAGCCCATGGTTGTGGCAACGCACAAACTTATATGCGATACAACAATGGGGAATCTGTAGTCGATAATGCGAAGAGCTGTAGCTCCGGTTCGGAGCACACAGCATATGTCCCAGCAGCGAACCCATGTAGTTCAAAAATATTAGTGGAAGAAAGTTTAATTAAAAATAGACAATTTCAAACATTTACTACTGAAAGGAAATCAGTACACCCAGTGGTATTTATAAAAAGCTTTAAAAATATCTTACCCAGTGTATGGAACGAAACACAGAAAATACAATACGTAATGTCGTACATTCAAGGTGACGCAGCACTGTGGGCTACAGAAGTAGCAGACAGCTGCAAGACATACGAACAGTTTGAAAGGGCATTTTTATCGAAATATTGGTCGCCGTGTATACAAGAGCGACTAAGAAAAGAGGTATATAATCCCGAACCGTACTCACCCCGTCTTGGGAATTTGAGGCGGTACTTTGAAAAATATATAAACAAAACACGCTACTGGGACGAGCCTATATCACCGAGAGACATAATAAGACTACTCAAATCCCATTTACCAATTCAGATCAAGGAGAAGTTAATACATGTACCAGAAAGCGACATGGAAAACTTCCTGTCGGTCCTAGATTCCATAGATTTGATACAGGAAGATGTAAAATCGGCGTGCGACCATTTGCGGAATAATGGGTCGGGATGTAATCACGACAGAAACAGTAGTGCACAGAACCACAACCATAGAAATGGTGGGGGTGGTAGCAAGCGACAAGAACAATCGCAAAATGGTAGTAACGGTAGAGGCCAAAACGGGTATGTACAACCAAATTATAACAAAAGGCGTCGATTTGACGACAGATACGAATCCGGAATGTCAGGGACCAACCGCTGGAAAAATGCGCGAGGTCAGTGGCAGAGTAATTATAATGATAGTAATCGAAATTGGCAACAGAATCAGTGTAGAAGCCCAGAGCGACAGGCTAGTGACCGGTATGACAACAATAGACCACCACCGCAAAACGCGCCTATTGCGCAGCCGTGGCGGCCTACAAATCAGAACGTACATATAGTGGAGGTCGCGGACAATAGCCGTCCAAGTACCTCCCAAGTAACTAATCCAACAAACTAGAATCGGCCTCGATATGCTCTCCATCGACGGCCGAGGGATGGAGTGAGAGCAACTCGAGTAATAACAGTAATAGACCTGGGATACGCATGCTGCGATACAACGAAGGTGTCAGTATAGATAAAGATCTGCTGAACGAATCGCACGAATGTAAGAAGGATAATAACGAAAATGTGCAAGCTATTATTGAAGCTAGAATCAATGATGTTGCAGTAAACATAATTATCGACACAGGTGCCTCAGTAAGTGTGATGAGTATGGAGCTATTTAAAGCACTGGGAAAGGGACATAGTATTCCGACCTTCCCGGTTAATAATTGTAAGGTGTCTGGAGCCATTAGTGCACAGAGCCAATCAGTTAAGTACCAGGTGCAGGTGGAGATTTATAAGGAGGGCGAAGCCATAGTGAGCTCGTTCCTCGTGGTTAAAGGATTGAAGGTGGCCTGCATTCTGGGAGTAGATTTTCTCCGTGAGAGGGACGCATTGATCGACCTCTCCGTGGGGAAACTAAGCATAATTAATAGGGGTAGAAGGATTGAATTATCTATGATGAAATCGAAGGAGGTACTTGTGCCGTGCTGTAATCGAATCGATATCAAAGGTAGGAACCCTTGGGTACTACACATCGATGATTTTTCACATGCAACAGACCTCTATTACCCGAACTTAGAGGATCAAAATTTCGAAACAAATGTTGAGGCATATCAGACTAAAGTGCACGAATCGGAAGGTTTAAATGATACGCAAAAGCAACAGTTGACGCAGCTGCTATCGGAATATACTATGGTATTTACCGACCGTCCAGGAATAGTCAAAGGGTACTACTATCACATAGAGGTGATACCCCATAATACATACTGTCGCGCAACCTACTCCATCCCTTGGTCGAGGAGGGAATTAGTAGCTAAGGAAATTCGAAAGATGTTAGAGTGGGATATCATAGAGCCCTCCTTCTCTCCATACAGTAGTCCTCTTGTAGCAGTGGCGAAAGCCAATGGAAAAATCAGGCTAGTGTTAGATGCTAGGGACATTAACAAAATTATTATACCTGTCCGGACTCGTCCAGAGAATTTAGACGAGCAAATACAAAAATTTCATGGAGTGCAGTACTTGACCTCGATCGATCTGAAAAGTTCATATTGGCAAATTCCCCTTACAACGGAATCCAGGAAGTACACAGCTTTCATATTCGGGGGGCGAAGTTACCAATTCAAGGTGCTTCCCTTCGGATTGAATGTGAGTGCTGGAGTGTTTATTACTGCACTAGACACCGTACTGGGTCCAGACCTATTGGAAAAAATTACGGTATATGTAGATGATTTGGTAATCGCGACTGCTACTTGGGACGAACACATGGAATTGTTGCACAGAGTACTAGAGAGATTTAGGCAAGCAGGGGTGACAGCAAACCTCGAAAAGTCAAAATTTGGCAGAAACAAAATTAAATTTTTAGGCCATCTTATTACACCACTCGGTATCAGTCCGGACAACAAAAAATTAGAGGCGATCCGACAATTTCCAAGCCCCTGCACTAAGAGACAATTGAAAGCGTTCCTTGGGCTGACGTCTTTTTTCAGGAGGTTCGTGCCCAATCAGCTGTTAAATGACGCGTCACTACTAAATCTATTACGAAAAAATGTGCAATGGGTTTGGAATGACAAATGTCAACAAGCCTTCGAAGCGATTAAAACCGCCCTACTGAATGCGAATATTTTGCAGCACCCCGATCTGTCCAAAGATTTTTGTCTCGCGACGGATTCATGTTCTTATGGCTTGGGCGCGTGCTTGTTTCAGTGGGAAGAAGGAAACGACCCAACAACAATAAAAGTTATCGGCTTCGCCAGTAGGACGTTAACTAGCTGCGAGAGAGCCTACTCGGCAACTGAACTCGAAGCACTTGCAGTAGTCTGGGCTGTCAAAAAGTTCAATTATTATCTACAAGGGAAGGAGATTAGAGTCTATAGTGACCACCAAGCGTTAAGTTTTTTAATGTCATGCAAGCTGTTCCATACCAGACTGAGGAGATGGATGCTTGTCTTACAAGAATATAGGATAAAGATCATGTACATTAAAGGCCAAGATAACGTAATAGCGGATGCTCTGTCACGACTGCCGGTAGGATTACCGGAGTTAGCAGAAATGTTAGAGCAATCCGCGGAATATAAAGTATTGTTAGTGCGTGACAACACTTACATGAAAGATTTTTTATATATATGTAAAAACATGTTCGAGTTACAAAGATCAGGTCCGATGTGGAGAAAAATTATTAATGATATTGAAGAGGGGGGTTAACAATAGAGGTGAGCAAGATTTTAAAATAGTGAACCATATTTTGTATCATAAAATTAGCACGAAAGAAGACTGCTGGGCAGTATGTATACCCAGCCAGTCAGTAAAAGTTATGATATGGCACACGCACTTGGCATGGGGCCATGCAGGGATTGGAAAGTGTGCAGAGATCATGGCGAGATACTGCTACTTTCCCCGTATGAAACACCATATTCAGACAACAGTTAGAACTTGCGTGATATGTCAAAAAGCGAAACATTACAATAGATCCACCAAGTTTGAACTACACCCTATAGTTCCTCTCAGGCCACTTCAAATAGTATCGGTAGATGTGGCAGGTCCCTATCCCATGGCCAGAGGAGGTATGAAATATATACTGGCCATGTACGATATTTTTTCCAAACACTTGGCAATTTATTGCATAAAATCAGTTACTGCCAAAACCATGGTCAGGCGGATCAGTCAAGAATATTTGCCTAAAGTGGGAAAACCCGAAGCCATAACAACTGATAATGCATCTTATTTCACGGGTCGAACTTGGAAAAATTACTTACGGGAACAAAATATACAGCACATTCTGGTATCCCGATTCCATCCAGAAGCAAGCCTAGTTGAAAGAATATTCAAAGAATTGAATAAGTTCCTTAGAATCTACATAGGAAACCGACATACTAAATGGCCAGAGCTAGTACCGAAATTTGTAGAAATACACAATTTAACACCCCATTCAAGTACAGGCTATCCACCGGTAGAGATATTGAATGGATTTAAGGAGACACCGAATGAATGGCTCACGCCGTTGCCGAGATTGCCAGCTAAGGCAGAAACAAGGGAAGAAAAGATGAAAAAGATATGGAACAGACTAACCAACTGTGCAGCAAAGAGGAAAAGCAAGTACGACCGAGGAGTAACAAACGAACAGAAATATAATGTAGGAGACCTAGTACTCATTCGTAACCACCCTAAATCCTCAGCCACCTTAAAACAGAATAGTAAGTGGCAATTGCTATATTCAGGACCCTTTAAAGTAATAGGCGTGCCACATGAATGTAGCTATTTGTTAGCACATCCCCATACGGGGAAGATCAAAGGATTATATCCACGTAAAGACGTGAAGTTATTTATTCAGTGACACATAATATATAAAGAGTAATAGGTGTAAAAAGATTTTAATTGTGTTGTAGAATATAAGTGTGTTAGTATTTAGAAAGAAATTTATGTGTAATGAAGTTGGGAGGAAGTGGAATCAGAAAGTGAGCAATAGCTTACACAGGACAGATTTTGTTTACAGACAATTAGTCATTAAGATATTATGTGCTTATTAAAAAATGAACAATTTTCTTGTTGTATAAAGGATTAATTTCTTGAACCATTTTCTATGTGTAGTGTGTAAGTGCAATTAATGATGCAATCTTATAGAGTAAGGGAATTGCTGTAATTGTATTAGGATAAGAAACCCTGAGAGAGAGAGTCTTTACTAGCCAGACATTGACTTTGCAATATGCAACAATGATGTAATGTGATGTTGGCTGCCAGTAGTGATTTGAGAACGACACTGGAGCAGAACCTAATTAAAAACGAGCCCGTTCCGTGGAAACTCCGTTCTGTATGTAGCAATGCTTCAATTGAAGCCTGTGTACTTGGTACACGACCTTGAATATTCATTACGCGATACGCGAGTTAAGTCAGACAATGCAGAACCTACACTGTAGTCATATAGGAAAAATCATTAAAAATAATGTTATTGCTGAACGAAGTATTTATTGAACAATATGCCCGAGTCAAGCTGTCATGCACATGGTAAAATCTGTTTGATAGATGGGTGATAATCAGGCAAGCTACACTAAGAAAAAAAAAATATGTATAAAAAAAAAAAAAAAGTCACACACCGTTAAAAAAAAAAAATTTTACAAAAGGGACAAATACGCCTAGCAACAATATGAAGAGTATGTTGTGATAAAGTGAAAACAAATAAATGCTATGTAAATCAGAGTGACTATGCAAAGAACAGTTAAAAGGTGTTAAAAAATAAACTGTGTGCATAAACACTTAAGGACAGGACGGAATATTGTGTGTAGTAGGGACAGAAAATGACTGTTGTATCTGCACCAATATATACGTCGATAAATCTAGTGTTGAGTGATAGACTGTCCTAGTGCAGCGCTCAACGAACAATAGACAGTGTATAAAAACAGTAGTTATTGATCCGTTCGGAGACGATTTACACAAACATCGCTCAACGGAGACATGTAGTATGAGTGTAACGAACCATTTTCGCGTGTTGAAAGACGCTCTGGCAGTGCATCAACCGTGGAAGTGAGTGAAAACGTGTAGTACAATGTGCGTGTGACGAACTCTGAATACCAGTGTCACGATGCCACAAAAAACCTGTTATCACGCCAAAACATCCTGTGCATACCAGTGAAGCGACGGCTTACTGAACAATAAACGCTTTTAACAAATTGCCTCTTCTTCCACAGCTAGTAATCTGTGTCCTTAAAGACAGTACACCGTTGTGGAATGTTTGTTTCATGCGCCACGACGGGGAGCCATGCGGAGAAGCAGAGACGAGTGCCGTGCCGCCATCCAGCCGGTTGCGGTAAACCACTGCCACTCGCCGACAACAGCGAATGGTTCAGCGCGGTTCGCGACTGCTTGGGCGCCACGCTAGCACGACCTCACTGTTATTGAGAGCCGGTCGTCGAACCCAGCGGCCGTCGGTACGCGGCGTTCCAGACGACGCTACTCAACAATTGCTTCGCGCCGCCAGCTCCATACCACATTGTTGTCATTCAAATGAACTATTAACTATATGTATAATGTGCTAACATGAATGGTGTTTAATGGACACGCAATGACGTGATAAACATTTTTTTTTTGTTGTTATCCAACACGAACTCACAATATTCATGGATTTAGTGATGTATCGATCTAATATGTTTGCGTCATGTTAATGAAAGGTACTCGCACGAATGCTAGACATTTTAAACCAACTGTCGCGAGTAAGTGCAAAGACGGTTCATTATACTATTGTAAAAATGTGTAATAAGTGACTTTCATAACAATCCAGAATACAAGTAGTATATTGATAACAAAGAGACTAAAAGTGTAGCATGCTATCACAAATAGCCTTTGTTATATGTGGACATTGAATAGAGTCTAAACTTTTCGTGAGATGACCATGGCTCCGGCGCAGTTTTCCCAGGTTTTCTGATCGCACGTAGCCCGAATGGGGGAGCCAAATAAATGTAATGACCCTGGGACTAGGTTGACGGTCACCTCGCAAAGTGTAAGAACAGTATACGAAGTGTAATTAAACCTACAGTGTAAAAGAACTGAGTAGTGTAAAGTGAATGTTCCAACCAAAGTAATAAACCATAAACAAGACAGACGTTAGTGGCAGCATATTGCCGAACATTTTCATCGTTAGTCAAATGCTGCCAGGGGGCAGTGTAACGTCTTGTAATAAACAAAGACAATATATTATGTAATAATTAAAATATTAGATGTGTCATATTGTGTCATTATGTAAAATTATGTATTATTTTCTTTATTTTTTATTTTTGAGAACGTCTGTGTCGGCGAGTAATAAGACCGACACAGAAGATAAATGTTGTACAAAGATCACCAAATGAATTTGTATATAAGGCATGATGTAAAGCAATGTCTTTGTCTTCTTAATCTGAAAGCTGTGAGAGAAAGATCTCCTGTTATTGTCGTAGAGAGCGCGAAGGTAGCATTCTTTTGTCGAGATTGTGAATTGGACGCCATTGCGCGTGAATGTACACAGGTCTGTAATTATTAAGATATTTAAATGTTTAAATAGAGTTGTTTAAATGAAAACTTGTATTACTTAAATGTTAAAGTGTGCCTGCCTATTATCCCATCCTGTTAAGATATTTTTCAGCCATATAAAAATATTATCTGTGGAGCTGAGCTGTGTGGAGAAAGAAGAGCCGCTGCCGCGGCATATTTAAACGACTTACAATATAGTCGAGTATACCGCAAGGAAGCGGTAAAATAATAGTAAAAAATAATATTATTTCTTTTAGCTCCCAGGCTGGCAGTGAAGATCAGCAGATTTTATGATGTGTTGCAGGTTGACGCGGGCTGCTGATAGGATATAATTTTCAGTGCAAATAATTTTATGTACCTAAAGAATCTGATAGGAAACTTGCTGTGCTCCGTTCTGACCACGGCTAAATTTTATAGTGAATACGTAATTTTCTTTAATGAGAGTCTCATGTTCTTGGGCTAGCCGTGGTATGAAATAGCATTTTAGTAAGAAATAAAATCCACTGCAAACTTGTATTTGTGAACGATCGTACGAACTGTAACATCAGTGATCATAGGACATTAATTTCAACTTTGAATAATTACGAAGTAGGAAAGATATATTGATACTTAGCATGAGTTGCAGTTACTAAAAAATCGTTCTTTAAATTGTAGGCCAGATTCAGAACAATAATACTTCCATCATTTTATTTTGCTAAAAAAGGTAACGATGATAAAGCAATTAAAAGCACAGCATTGTTAAAAGAATTTCACGTCACTCTTTCCATATATGCGTTGTTACGCCAATAATAATTAAAAATAATTAAATAAACCAGAAGGAGCAAAAACAATTTTTATAAAAGCAACAATTAACGAAAGGGCAGTCGGCAACAGATATAGTTTTTTTTTTTAAGAGAGACGTGAAAACTTCCGAATAAAAGTTTGAATAACTTGAAGAAATTCGGGCAGCTGCAGATAATTCGACAACCGCCATTTTAAGGCAGAAACGTTAGGGCCGCGCACTGCGCATGTATAACACAGTATCACTAACATTTACAACAAAGGACAAACAATTGCGACACAGTAATAAAAAAAGTTCTACTCTTCGCTATTTCTGTAATGGGCAGATACGGACGCAACAACTGACACAAATTTAAGTAACTGAGGCGTCATTTACGACAATATGGTAACAATTTTCATAACTGGTGCAGTTAATAATAGGGAGGCACATTCAGAATATGTCACTGCTTTTGGTTCAACACATGGTTTGAAATACGGTAAAATAATTCCGTGTGTAGTACCAAGACACCCCGTAGTATAAATGAAACTTGTGTCAAGGTATTAACTGTCTCAGACTGGGAGATGATCGTCCCTGAGGTTAAGCTAGCCATTACTTACATGACAATGAGGATAAATGCTTTTTTAATTTTTTGTTGTTCCATTATATCATCAGACGGATGGAAAAGGATCACAAGTTGTTGCGGCGTCGGTCGCTGAAGGACTAAAGAACATAAATTCACACAAGGATTCAGCAACAGGGATGCACATGTACTATAATCAGTGTCCTAGATTTCAGTCACTGTACAGGGTGCAACACGTTAACACTGCCAAATAGGCAACTACAGTATTACTAATAGTAATATGTAATAAAGTAAGTCACTGGCAAAATAAAAAAAATAAAAAAATTGCTGCACCTACTGCTACTACACGTGCTGCTATAAAGTAGCGTTGTAAATCACTGGTCAAATGGCTGCTCCTCCTACTGGGAGTACTAATGGCACTGGTACAATGCAACGTTGTAAAACATTGGTGAAATGGCTGCTTCTCCTACTACTACTGGTACTGGTTCAATGCAACGCCGGAAATCACTGGTGAAATGGCTGCTCCTGCTACTACTACTGGTACAATGCAACGTCGAAAATAGCTGGGGAAATGGCTGCTCCTGCTACTACTACTGGTACTGGTACAATGCAACGTCGAAAATAGCTAGGGAAATGGCAGCTACTGCTACTACTATTACTAGTACAATGCAACATTGGAAATCAGTGGTGAAATGGCTGCTCCTGCTACTACTACTGGTACTGGTACAATGCAACTTCGGAAATCACAGGTGAAATGCCTGCTCATGCTACTACTAGTGGTACTGGTACAATGCAACGTCGGAAATCACTGGTGAAATGGCTGCACCTGCTACTCGTACTGGTACAATGCAACATTGTATAACACTGGTGAAATCGCTGCTCCTGCTGCTACTACTACTACTACTGGTACTGGTACAATGCATCGTCGCAAATCACTGGTGAAATGGCTGCTCCTGCTACTTGTAATGGTAATGGTACAATGCAACGTCGGAAATCACTAGTGAAATGGCTGCTCCTGCTACTTGTAATGCTACTGGTACAATGCAACGTTGTAAAACACTGGTAAAATGGCTGCTCCTGATGCTATTACTGGTACACGTACAATGCAACGTCGGAAATCACTGGTGACATGGCTCCGCCTGCTACTACTTCTGGTACTGGTACAATGCATCGTTGAAAATCTCAGGTGAAATGGCTGCTCCTGCTACTACTACTTGTACTGGTGCAATGCAACGTTGTAAACCAATGGTGAAATGGCAGCTCCTGCTACTACTACTGGTACTGGTACAATGCAACGTTGTAAAACAATGGTGAAATGGCAGCTCCTGCTGCTACTACTGGTACTGGTACAATGCAGCGTCGGAAATCACTGGTGAAATGTCTGCTCCTGCTGCTACTACAGGTACTGGTACAATGCAACGTTGTAAAACACTGGTGAAATGGAGGTCCTGCTGCTGGTAATGGTAATGGAACAATGCAACGTCGGAAATCACTGGTGAAATGGCTGCTCCTGATACCACTTCTGGTAATGCTACAATGCAACATTTGAAATCACTGGGGATATGACTGCTCCTGCTACTACTACTGGTAATGGTACAATGCAACGTTGTAAAACACTGGTGAAATGGCTGCTCCTGCTGCTACTACAGGTACTGGTACAATGCAACGTCGGAAATCCTTGGTGAAATGGAGGTCCTCCTACTGGTAATGGTACTGGAACAATGCAACGTCGGAAATCACTGGTGAAATGGCAGCCCCTGCTTCTCCTACTGGTACTTGTACAATGCAACGTCGGAAATCGCTGCGGAAATGGCTGCTCCTGGTACTGGTGCAATGCAGCGTCGGTATTCGCTGGGGAAATGGCTGCTCCTGCTACTAGTACTACTGGTAATGGTACAATGCAACGTCGGAAATCACTGGTGAAATGGCAGATCCTGTTACTACTACTGGTACTGGTACAATGCAACGTCGGAAATCACTGGTGAAATGGCTGCTCCTGCTACTACTACTGGTACTGGTACAATGCAACGTTGTAAAACACTGGCGAAATGGCTGCTCCTGCTGCTACTACAGGGACTGGTACAATGCAGCGACGGAAATCGTTTGTGAAATGGAGGTCCTGCTACTGGTAATGGTACTGGAACAATGCAACGTCGGAAATCACTGGTGAAATGGCTGCTCCTGCTGCTTGTAATGGTACTGGTACAATGCAAAGTCGGAAATCACTGGTGAAATGGCTGCTCCTGTTACTACTACTGGTACTGGTACAATGCAACGTCGGAAATCACTGGTGAAATGGCTGCTCCTGCTACTACAACTGGTACTGGTACAATGCAACGTCGGAAATCACTGGTGAAATGGCTCCTCCTGCTACTACTACTGATACTGGTACAATGCAACGTTGTAAAACACTGGTGAAATGGCTGCTCCTGCTGATACTACTGGTACTGGTACAAAGCAACGTCGGACATCACTCGTGAAACGGCTGATCCTGCTACTTGTAATGGTACTGGTACAATGCAAAGTCGGAAATCACTGGTGAAATGGCTGCTCCTGTTACTACTACTGGTACTGTTACAATGCAACGTCGGAAATCACTGGTGAAATGGCTGCCCCTGCTACTACTACTGGTACTGGTACAATGCAACGTTGTAAAACACTGGCGAAATGGCTGCTCCTGCTGCTACTACAGGGACTGGTACAATGCAGCGACGGAAATCGTTTGTGAAATGGAGGTCCTGCTACTGGTAATGGTACTGGAACAATGCAACGTCGGAAATCACTGGTGAAATGGCAGCCCCTGCTTCTCCTACTGGTACTTGTACAATGCAACGTCGGAAATCGCTGCGGAAATGGCTGCTCCTGGTACTGGTACAATGCAGCGTCGGTATTCGCTGGGGAAATGGCTGCTCCTGCTACTAGTACTACTGGTAATGGTACAATGCAACGTCGGAAATCACTGGTGAAATGGCAGATCCTGTTACTACTACTGGTACTGGTACAATGCAACGTCGGAAATCACATGTTAAATGCCTGCTCCTGCTACTTGTAATGGTACTGGTACAATGCAAAGTCGGAAATCACTGGTGAAATGGCTGCTCCTGCTGCTACTACTACTGGGACTAGTACAATGCAACGTTGTAAAACACGGGTGAAATGGCTGCACCTGCTGCTACTACTGGTACTGGTACAAAGCAACGTCGGACATCACTCGTGAAACGGCTGATCCTGCTACTTGTAATGGTACTGGTACAATGCAAAGTCGGAAATCACTGGTGAAATGGCTGCTCCTGTTACTACTACTGGTACTGTTACAATGCAACGTCGGAAATCACTGGTGAAATTGCTGCTCCTGCTACTACTACTGGTACTGGTACAATGCAACGTTGTAAAACACTGGCGAAATGGCTGCTCCTGCTGCTACTACAGGGACTGGTACAATGCAGCGACGGAAATCGTTTGTGAAATGGAGGTCCTGCTACTGGTAATGGTACTGGAACAATGCAACGTCGGAAATCACTGGTGAAATGGCTGCTCCTGCTACTTGTAATGGTACTGGTACAATGCAAAGTCGGAAATCACTGGTGAAATGGCTGCTCCTGTTACTACTACTGGTACTGGTACAATGCAACGTCGGAAATCACTGGTGAAATGGCTGCTCCTGCTACTACAACTGGTACTGGTACAATGCAACGTCGGAAATCACTGGTGAAATGGCGCCTCCTGCTACTACTACTGATACTGGTACAATGCAACGTTGTAAAACACTGGTGAAATGGCTGCTCCTGCTGATACTACTGGTACTGGTACAAAGCAACGTCGGACATCACTCGTGAAACGGCTGATCCTGCTACTTGTAATGGTACTGGTACAATGCAAAGTCGGAAATCACTGGTGAAATGGCTGCTCCTGTTACTACTACTGGTACTGTTACAATGCAACTTCGGAAATCACTGGTGAAATGGCTGCTCCTGCTACTACTACTGGTACTGGTACAATGCAACGTTGTAAAACACTGGCGAAATGGCTGCTCCTGCTGCTACTACAGGGACTGGTACAATGCAGCGACGGAAATCGTTTGTGAAATGGAGGTCCTGCTACTGGTAATGGTACTGGAACAATGCAACGTCGGAAATCACTGGTGAAATGGCAGCTCCTGCTACTACTACTGGTACTGGTACAATGCAACGTTGTAAAAAACTGGTGAAATGGCTGTTCCTGCTGCTACTACTGGTACTGGTACAGAGCAAGGTCGGAAAACACAGGTAAAATGACTGCTCCTGCTACTACTACGACTGGTACTGGTACGATGCAACGTCTAAAATCATTGGTGAAATGGCTGCTCCTGCTACTACTACTGGAACAGGTACAATTCAACGTCTGAAAAAAACTGGTGACATGGCTGCTCCTCCTACTACTACTGGTACTAGTACAATTGAACGTTGAAAATCTCTGGTGAAATGGCTGCTCCTGCTACTACTACTTGTACTGGTGCAATGCAACGTTATAAAACAATTGTGAAATGGCACCGCCTGCTACTACTACTGGTACTGGTACAATGCAACGTTGTAAAACAATGGTGAAATGGTAGCTCCAGCTACTACTACTTGAACTGGTACAGGGCCACGTCGGAAATCGCTGTGGAAATCGCTGCTCGTGGTACTGGTACAAGGCAACGTCGGTATTCCCTGGGGAAATAGCTGGTCCTGCTACTACTACTACTACTACTGGTACTGGTACATTGCAACGTTGTAAAACACTAGTGAAATGGCTGCTCCTGCTACTACTACTGGTACTGGTACATTGCAACGTTGTAAAACACTCCTGATATGGCTGCTCCTGCTACTACTATGGGATCTGGTACAATGCAACGTTGAAAATCTCTGGTGAAATGACTGCTTCTGCTACTACTACTTGTACTGGATCAATGCAACGTCTGAAATCACTGGTGTAATGGCTGCTCCAGCTGCTACTACTGGTACAATGCAACGTCTGAAATCACTGGTGAAATGGCTGCTCCTGCTACTTGTAACGCTACAGCTACAATGCAACATCGGAAATCTCTGGTGAAATGGCAGCTCCTGCTATTACTACTGGTACTGGTACAATGCGACGTTGTAGAACACTGGTGAAAGGGGTGCTCCTGCTGCTACTACTGGTACTGGTACTGGTACAATGCAACGTCCGAAATCACTGGTGAAATGGCTTTTCCTGCCACTACTACAGGTACTGGTACAATGCAACGTCGGAAATCACTGGTGAAATGGCTGCTCCTGTCACTACTACTGGTACTGGTACAATGCAACGTCTGAAATCACTGGTGAAATGGCTTTTCCTGCCACTACTACAGGTACTGGTACAATGCAACGTCGGAAATCACTGGTGAAGTGGCTGCTCCTGCCACTACTACTGGTACTGGTACAATGCAACGTCTCATGGCACTGGTGTAATGGCTGCTCCAGCTGCTACTACTGGTACTGGTACAATGCAACGTCTGAAATCACTGGTGAAATGGCTGCTCCTGCTACGTGTAATGGTACTAGTACAATGCAACGTCGGAAATCACTGGTTAAATTGCTGCTCCTGCTACTACTATTGGTACTGGTACCATGCAACGTCGGAGATCAATGGTGAAATGGCTGCTCCTGCTACTTGTAATGGTACTGGTACAATGCAATGTCGGAAATCACTGGTGAAATGGCTGCTCCTGCCACTACTACTGGTACCGGTACAATGCAACGTCGGAAATCACTGGTGAAATGGCTGCTTCTGCCACTACTACTGGTACTGGTACAATGCAACGTCTGAAGTCACTCGTGAAATGGCTGCCCCTGATACTTCTATTTTGTGCTACTTGTTCAGTATTCTTTCTTAAAATTAATAGTTTTGGCGGCAATTAGGTTTAGATCGGCATCGTTGCTATAATCCTCCGTGAATATAACTAGACTCAGCAGCAGCGACCACAACATAGAATGGACTGTCCACTCGCGAACTTAACTCACAGCCCTTCCGTTGGGCTGGAGTTAGCCGATGCAGGCATCAATACCCTTGTGAAATAGAATGTTGAATCAAAACATTCTCAGTTGTCCAAATTTCCAATTTGCACTTTATTTGAACAACCAGTGCTTCATTTCGTCATTTCAACCCTCTGGAAGACGTGTGGAATGTTTCCACCTCTGGTCAAGCTAAAATAAGGGCCAGCGTTCAGTGACAAGTATCCATAGATTTTTGACACAGTGAGCCCTTCGATCATCGTTTGCCGACCAATGTGAGCTGTTGATTTCAGCAATTATAAAGCTTATTGCAGTGACCCGTAACATTTTTAATGCCATTATGGTTAGTTTGTTCAAATGTAACCTTGGGAGATGGAAATCGGGGCTCGAATTCATTTAGTCCATGGGCGCATCAAGGTCCCTACACACGTAACGTAGGTACTGAGTTGGACTTTGGCACAGCACATTTACAAGTCTTTTGCAGCAGCCCAGTTGTTGGGCTTTATTTCTTCCTCAATGCCAGTGGCTGGCCCCAACGAAAGGCACGCTGTCGACGCTTACCTGCTGCCAGAAGTCGTTGACAGCATCCCTCCGCCATTCATTCGGCGAATATTCATGTGTTCCTGTCTGTATTGTGATCCCCGTAGAGAATGGCAGAATGGCAGTTAGTTCTGCTGTCCATCTTGATTTCTGGTGACGACGTGTCCTCTGCTTGCTGCAGAGACGTGTTATGCTGGAGTTCCTTGTAGCAAGTACCGTTACCTGTTCCGTATTGGTAGATAGTGTTACTGGTGTTCGAAAAGAGTCCCATTCTATAGGGAACCGGCGGAGAACTGGCTCAATATCACTCAGATCCAGATACCAGTTTCATTCGGGAGGACGACGGTTCAATCCCGCGTCCGGCCATCCTGATTTAGGTTTTCTGTGATTTCCCTAAATCACTCCAGGCAAATGCCGGGTTGGTCCTCTGAAAGGGCACGGCCGACTTCCTTCCCCATCCTTCCCTAATCCGATGAGACCGATGACCACGCTGTCTGGTCTCCTTCCCCAAACAACCAACCAACCAACCAACCAACCAGATACCAGTTTGATACTTCTAAGGCCAGTGGTGGTTGTCCTCAGGTGGAAGCCACGGATTGTGTGCACAGCTGGTTGGCATGTCGTACGAGCGTGGCGCAATTGGAATCGACTGTGTATGATCGTCCACAGTCGGCATCGTTGACTCCACCCATTCGGGGACCCTCCGAAAGACGTGAGGCAATTGCTCTGTGCCCATAGAGTACCTGTGGCGAAGTTGGGGCTGGTGTGTTGAAGTGCACGTCTCAAGAAGTCACAGAGGGCCCAGTGTTGGCAGCTACGAAGCAATTCCACCATAGTGGTCTTGTAGGAAGACAGATTGTATCAGGTTCTCGGCGTTGGACGCAGAATTCTAAGGATCTGCGTCTTAACGCTAACGACGAACTCCTCGGTTTCGCTATCAGAAGCTGGGAAGAACGTAGCTGTTAGGTGCATCATGGCGTTATGTGAGCAGAAATACTGAAACGTACTAGATGAAAATTAGAGAATGCCGTACATAGGGATTGTTTCTGTGGCCTCTTCAGCTGAAAATACGTTAGAGCCCGCCGCTTAAGGACATTAGGAAACGTGAAAATTTGAGTCGGTGGTGTTGAGGCACATACCGTTGAGGAAGGGGCCATGTGGGTGCTGTGGCAATGACCAGCTGTGCAAGTGGGGGGTACTGACTGCGCTGTCACGGTGATGTCCCGGGAGCAGGCTCTCCTTTTAGTGTCATGTATGCCGCCACGCCAGTAAACAGGCTGCCTAGTGAGTGCCTTCGTGTACGTCATCTCCCAGAGGCCAGGGGGGAGGGGGTTACACAGTGAGGCAGTGCTGATGGGCTGCCACCCTGTAGTGAACGTCCGGTGTCTTCGTCAGTAGTCACTGTAGAATCTGGATTTTGTTTTTAGAAAAAAATGTGTGCCGTGTTTTATAATGGAACAGGATGACAGGTGGTGTGACCAACCTTGGCGAATGTATTTCATTGTGGGAGAGAGAGGGAATTGGGACGTGGAGTTTGCTGGTTTTTCTGTTTGTACCTTACATTATTTAAAAACAGTTCCCACTCGCTATTGGTTACAGAAGTAAGAAGAAATTACTGGACGTGCATTTACAACATTATGAAAAAAAACGACGCCCAGTTCCTCTGACTAACATACCTCAAGGAAAACTGTACTCAGGAAGATAGAGGTTACAGAAGAGGACGACGACACGAAGAGCATTAGGCCTTCATCCCACCTGTTCATCACCAGCACCTTGTCTTCTTCCTTCTCACAGTGCTGAAGGCACTGGGCAACTGAATGGAAATGAAAGGGTTGGTAATGAGGAACGAAGAGCATGCAGAACTATGTGAATACTGTTGTCAACAGCTGTGTGTGTTTTTATAGCAAATAAAACCGTCTATTAGTTTGCATACCAAGTGGTGGTGCTTCATTTGTTACCTTATATCAGGTCTATAGCGGGATAAAATTTATTGAAACTGAGTTCAAAATACTAATCCGATAACATATGCGACGTAATCCATTAATTAGTCTTATATATTGGATGAGGATCCTCGAAACGGTTAAATACCTCAAAACAAGTATGACAGTTAAACAAACGTGACTGTAAGGCTCTTCTTTAAGTGACAGTTTCCCTATGTTCAGCGCCTTAAGATACGTGTGCTTTACTGAATTATAACGGCGCTGACAGTTTCGTTTGCGACTACATCATGTTTAATTCAGCACAAGATATTATTGGAGTTCACCTTAAATATACGCGTATTTCCAAAGGTTGGTTTAAAATAATTTAAGAACGTTCGGTCACAAAAATTAAATAGCAGTGAAAAGTACGTTACTTTAAAAGTTTCTGTTTTCGAAGAAGAATAGTGTTCATCTTACAGACTTTGCCACTTTCATATAGAGGTTCGCGCGAGACCATCTACAGAAACATACGCAGTCATCAACAGACCTAGTGGCTGCTCGGGAATATTGGTTGAATTACTGTGCGCGCAAGGCCTCGTTTATACGGTCGCTTATGCCATTCAAATAAGGCAAGCCAGCCACAGGAGATGATTGTTCTGTTCGCTGTTGGTGAAAGTCGTATTCCTGTAAAGTGTTTCCTAGTTTGATGCTGTATGTTTTGCACGCTTACACGTCGAGAAAAGGAATCTCTTCGAGACTTCCGAATAAAAGTTTGAATAACTTGAATAAATTCGGGCAGGTAATGACCTCGACAGCTGCAGATAATTCGACAACCGCCATTTTAAGGCAGAAACGTTAGGGCCGCGCACTGCGCATGTATAACACAGTATCACTAACATTTACAGCAAAGGACAAACAATTGCGACACAGCAATAAAAAAAGTCCTACTCTTCGCTATTTCTGTAATGGGCAGATACGGACACAACAACTGACACAAATTTAAGTAACTGAGGCGTCGTTTACGACAATTATGGTAGCAATTTTCATAACTGGTGCAGTTAATAATAGGGATGCACATTCAGATGATGTCACTGCTTTTGGTTCAAAACATGGTTTGAAATACGGTAAAATAATTCCGTGTGTAGTACCAAGACACCCCGTAGTATAAATGAAACTTGTGTCAAGATATTATCTGTCTCAGACTGGGAGATGATCGTCCCTGAGGTTAAGCTAGCCATGACTTACATAACCATGAGGATAAAGGCCTTTTTAATTTTTTGTTGTTCCATTATATCATCCAGGCATCCCCATCCAAGGGTCAATTTCTTATTGTTATTCTCACTAAACAAATACTGAAGGTTGCCTGTGGAATCAACCAGGAACCAAAACATGGAAGCCTTTGCCATTCGACATTAACGACTACCAAGGAGGAAAGAATCAGACGAATGGAAAAGGATCACAAGTTGTTGCAGCGTCGGTCGCTGAGGGACTAAAGAACATAAATTCACACAAGGATTCAGTAACAGGGATGCACACGTCCTCTAATCAGTGTCCTAGATTTCAGTCACTGTACAGGGTGCAACACGTTAACACTGCCAAATAGCTGTATTAAGGCAACTACAGTATTACTAATAGTAATATGTAATAAAGTAAGTCACTGGCAAAATAAAAAAAATAAAAAAATTGCTGCACCTACTGCTACTACTGGTGCTGCTACAACGTAGCGTTGTAAATCACTGGTGAAATGGCTGCTCCTGCTACTTGTAATGATCCTGGTACAATGCAACGTCGGAAATCACTGGTGAAATGGCTGCACCTGCAATTACTATTGGTACTGGTACAATGCGATGTCGGAAATCGCTGCGGAAATGGCTGCTCCTGGTACTGGTACAATGCAACGTCGGTATTCGCTGGGGAAATGGCTGCTCTTGCTACTACTACTCGTACTGGTACAATGCGACGTCTGAAATCACAGGTGAAATGGCTTCTGTTGCTACTACTACTGGTGCTGGTTCAATGCAACGTCAGAAACCACTGGTGAAATGGCAGCTCCTGCTACTTGTAATGGTACTAGTTCAATGCAACGTATGAAATCACTGGTGAAATGGATTCTCCTGCTACAACTATTGGTACTGGTACAATGCAACGTCAGAAATCACTGGTGAAATGGCAGCTCCTGCTACTTGTAATAGTACTGGTACAATGCGACGTCTGGAATCACAGGTAAAATGGCTGCTCCTGCTACTACTACTGGTACTGGTGCAATGCAACGTCTGATATCACTGGTGACAGGGCTGCTCCTGCTACTACTACTGGTACTAGTTCAATGCAACATTGTAAACTTCTCGTGAAATGGCTGCTTCTGCTGCTGCTACTACTGCTACTGGTACAATGCAACGTCTCAAATCACTGGTGAAATGGCTGCTCCTGCTACTTATAATGGTACTGGTACAATAAGACGTCGGAAATGACTGATGAAATGGCTGCTCCTGCTCATACTACTGGTACTGGTACAATGCAACGTCGGAAGTCACTGGTGAAATGGCTGCTCCTGCTACTCTTACTAGTACTGGTACAATGCAAAGTCGGAAATCACTGGTGAAATGGCTGCTCCTGCTACTACTACTGGTACTGGTACAATGCAACGTCGGAAGTCACTGGTAAAATGGCTGCTCCTGCTACTCTTACTAGTACTGGTACAATGTAACGTCGGAAATTACTGGTGAAATGGCTGCTCCTGCTACTTGATATGGTACTGGTACAATGCGACGTCGGAAATGACTGATGAAATGGCTGCTCCTGCTCATACTACTGGTACTGGTACAATGCAACGTCGGAAGTCACTGGTGAAATGGCTGCTCCTGCTACTCTTACTAGTACTGGTACAATGTAACGTAGGAAATCACTGGTGAAATGGCTGCTCCTGCTACTTGATATGGTACTGGTACAATGCGACGTCAGAAATGACTGATGAAATGGCTGCTCCTGCTCATACTACTGGTACTGGTACAATGCAACGTCGGAAGTCACTGGTGAAATGGCTGCTCCTGCTACTCTTACTAGTACTTGTAGAATGTAACGTCGGAAATCACTGGTGAAATGGCTGCTCCTGCTACTTGATATGGTACTGGTACAATGCGACGTCGGAAATGACTGATGAAATGGCTGCTCCTGCTCATACTACTGGTACTGGTACAATGCAACATCGGAAGTCACTGGTAAAATGGCTGCTCCTGCTACTCTTACTAGTACTGGTACAATGTAACGTCGGAAATTACTGGTGAAATGGCTGCTCCTGCTTCTGCTACTACTACTGGTACTGGTACTATGCAACGTCGGAAGTCACTGGTGAAATGGCTGCTCCTGCTACTCTTACTAGTACTGGTACAATGTAACGTCGGAAATTACTGGTGAAATGGCTGCTCCTGCTTCTGCTCCTGCTTCTGCTACTACTACTGGTACTGGTACTATGCAACGTCGGAAGTCACTGGTAAAATGGCTGCTCCTGCTACTCTTACTAGTACTGGTACAATGTAACGTCGGAAATCACTGGTGAAATGGCTGCTCCTGCTACTACTACTGGTACTGGTACAATGCAACGTCGGAAGTCACTGGTAAAATGGCTGCTCCTGTTACTCTTACTAGTACTGGTACAATGTAACGTCGGAAATCACTGGTGAAATGGCTGCTCCTGCTCATACTACTGGTACTGGTACAATGCAACGTCGGAAGTCACTGGTGAAATGGCTGCTCCTGCTACTCTTACAAGTACTGGTACAATGCAACGTCGGAAATCACTGGTGAAATGGCTGCTCCTGCTACTTGATATGGTACTGGTACAATGCGACGTCGGAAGCGACTGATGAAATGGCTGCTCCTGCTACAACTACTGGTACTGGTACAATGCAACGTAGGAAGTCACTGGTAAAAGGGCTGCTCCTGCTACTCTTACTAGTACTGGTACAATGTAACGTCGGAAATCACTGGTGAAATGGCTGCTCCTGCTACTACTACTGGTACTGGTACAATGCAACATCGGAAATTACTGGTGTAATGGCTGCTCCTGCTCATACTACTGGTACTGGTACAATGCAACGTCGGAAGTCACTGGTAAAATGGCTGCTCCTGCTACTCTTACTAGTACTGGTACAATGTAACGTCGGAAATCACTGGTGAAATGGCTGCTCCTATTACTTTATATGGTACTGGTACAATGCGACGTCGGAAATGACTGATGAAATGGCTGCTCCTGCTGATACTACTGGTACTGGTACAATGTAACGTCGGAAATGACTGATGAAATGGCTGCTCCTGCTACTACTACTACTACTACTACTACTACTGGTACTGGTACAATGCAATGTCGGAAATCACTGATGAAATGGCTGCTCCAGCTGCTACTACTACTGGTACTGGTACATGCAACGTCGGAAGTCACTGGTAAAATGGCTGCTCCTGCTACTCTTACTAGTACTGGTACAATGTAACGTCGGAAATCACTGGTGAAATGGCTGCTCCTGCTACTACTACTGGTACTGGTACAATGCAACGTCGGAAGTCACTGGTAAAATGGCTGCTCCTGCTACTCTTACTAGTACTGGTACAATGTAACGTCGGAAATCACTGGTGAAATGGCTGCTCCTGCTACTTATAATGGTACTGGTACAATGCAACCTAGGAAATTACTGGTGAAATGGCTGCTCCTGCTCATACTACTGGTACTGGTACAATGCAACGTCGGAAGTCACTGGTAAAATGGCTGCTCCTGCTACTCTTACTAGTACTAGTACTGGTACAATGTAACGTCGGAAATCACTGGTGAAATGGCTGCTCCTGCTACTACTACTGGTACTGGTACAATGCAACGTCGGAAATCAGTGGTGAAATGGCTGCTCCTGCTCTTTGATATGGTACTAGTACAATGCGACGTCGGAAATGACTGATGAAATGGCTGCTCCTGCTCATACTACTGGTACTGGTACGATGCAACGTCGGAAGTCACTGGTAAAATGGCTGCTCCTGCTACTCTTACTAGTACATGTACAATGTAACGTCGGAAATCACTGGTGAAATGGCTGCTCCTGCTACTTGATATGGTACTGGTACAATGCAACGCCGGAAATCACTGACGAAATGGCTGCTCCTGCTACTTGATATGGTACTGGTACAATGCCACGTCGGAAATGACTGATGAAATGGCTGCTCCTGCTCATACTACTGTTACTGATACAATGCAACGTCGGAAGTCACTGGTAAAATGGCTTCTCCTGCTACTCTTACTAGTACTGGTACAATGTAACGTCGGAAATCACTGGTGAAATGGCTGCTCCTGCTACTACTACTGGTACTGGTACAATGCAACGTCGGAAATCACTGATGAAATGGCTGCTCCAGCTACTACTACTGGTACTGGTACAATGCAACGTCGGGAGTCACTGGTAAAATGGCTGCTCCTGCTACTCTTACTAGTACTGGTACAATATAACGTTGGAAATCACTGGTGAAATGGCTGCTCCTGCTACTACTACTGGTACAATGCCACGTCGGAAGTCACTGGTAAAATGGCTGCTCCTGCTACTCTTACTAGTACTGGTACAATGTAACGTCGGAAATCACTGGTGAAATGGCTGCTCCTGCTACTTGATATGGTACTGGTACAATGCGACGTCGGAAACGACTGATGAAATGGCTGCTCCTGCTCATACTACTGGTACTGGTACAATGCAACGTCGGACGTCACTGGTAAAATGGCTGCTCCTGCTACTCTTACTAGTACTGGTACAATGTAACGTCGGAAATCGCTAGTGAAATGGCTGCTCCTGCTAGTACTACTGGTACTGGTACAATGCAACGTCGGAAATCACTGATGAAATGGCTGCTCCAGCTACTACTACTGGTACTGGTACAATGCAACGTCGGAAGTCACTGGTAAAATGGCTGCTCCTGCTACTCTTACTAGTAGTGGTACAATGTAACGTCGGAAATCACTGGTGAAATGGCTGCTCCTGCTACTACTACTGGTACTGGTACAATGCAACGTCGGAAGTCACTGGTGAAATGGCTGCTCCTGCTACTCTTACTAGTACTGGTACAATGTAACGTCGGAAATCACTGTTGAAATGGCTGCTCCTGCTACTTGATATGGTACTGGTACAATGCGGCGTCGGAAATGACTGATGAAATGGCTGCTCCTGCTCATACTACTGGTACTGGTACAATGCAACGTCGGAAGTCACTGGTAAAACGGCTGCTCCTGCTACTCTTACTAGTACTGGTACAATGTAACGTCGGAAATCACTGGTGAAATGGCTGCTTCTGCTACTACTACTGGTACTGGTACAATGCAACGTCGGAAATCACTGGTGAAATGGCTGCTCCTGCTGCTACTACTACTACTACTGGTACTGGTACAATGCAACGTCGGAAATCACTGATGAAATGGCTGCTCCAGCTACTACTACTACTACTACTGGTACTGGTACAATGCAACGTCGGAAATCACTGTTAAAATGGCTGCTCCTGCTACTCTTACTAGTACTGGTACAATGTAACGTCGGAAATCACTGGTGAAATGGCTGCTCCTGCTGCTTGATATGGTACTGGTACAATGCGACGTCGGAAATGACTGATGAAATGGCTGCTCCTGCTACTACTACTGGTACTGGTACATTGCAAGGTCGGAAATCACTTGTGAAAAGGCTGCTACTGCTACTACTACTGGTACTGGTACAATGCAACTTGGGACATAACTGTTGAAATGGCTGCTTCTGCTACTACTACTGGTACTGGTACATTGCAACGTCGGAAATCACTGGTGAAATGGCAGCTCCTGCTACTACTACTAGTACTGGTACAATGCAACGTCGGACATCACTGGTGAAATGGCAGCTCCTGCTACTACTACTGGTACTGGTACAATGCAACGTCGGAAATCACTGGTGAAATGGCTGCCCCTGCTACTTCTATTGGTGCTATGCAAACGATCTATATAACTGGGTAAACGACTGCTACCAGGACTACTACTGGTACTGGTACAATGCATCATTGTATATCACTGGCGAAATGGCTGCCCCTGCTACTTCTATTGGTGCTATGGAACGATCTATATAACTGGTCACACGACTGCTAATAGGAGTGGTAGTAGGACAACTACTGGTACTGGCACAATGCAATGTAGGAAATCACTCGTGAAATGTCTGCCCCTGCTACTTCTATTGGTGCTATGCAAACCGTCTATATAACTGGTCAAATGACTGTTACTCGGACTACTACTGGTAATGGTACAATGCAACATTGTAAATCACTGGCGATATGGCTGTTCCACCTCATCCTCCTCCTCCTCCTCCTCCTCCTCCTACTACTACTACTACTACTACTACTACTACTACTACTACTGGTACTGGCCCTCTCTATGGGTTCGGGGGTTAGAATAGGCCCGCGTTATTTCTGCCTGTCGTAAGAGGCGACTAAAAGGAGTCTCTAATGTTTCGGCCTTGTGTGATGGTCCCCTCTCTGGTTTGACCTCCATCTTCGTAAATTCTTCCGAAGAGCGAGCCAATTGGGGAAGGGCGCCTTACATGTTGCACTGTATCCGTCGTGCATTGAGACCTTTAGCCGGCTTTTTCGTCGTTGCAATGGTGTCGCGCTCTTTTTCCATCTATTGGGCGAGGATACGTCCCTGGGTGCGATTCCCACGCTGCACTCTGCCGTGTTTCTTTTAACTGCGACGACGACCTTGGACAGTTTTGCACCTAAGATCCAGCACGGTAGCCAGTCCGTTGTGGTGGGGCCGCCATGTACCCTCTTGGTTGTAGCCCCCTGACAACACAGGGATCGCTCTACTGATGCCTGCGCCGTTAACTCCCCACGTATGACAAGGAGTAGATGCCCATCTCCCTGGGACATTGGGACTCCCGGCAATAGCCATCCTGCCAGGTGGCTATTGCTGTGGCTGGGTGGCGCCCGTGGGGAGGGCCCTTGGTCGGAGTAGGTGGCATCAGGGCGGATGACCCGCAATGAAGCGTGGTACATCTCGCTGGTGGGCCTCCACCAGCAGTCTCCAAGCGATCGAGGTCTAACCTCAACGGCAGGAAATACGAACCACGATCATTTCCCTCCCTGGCCACTCCATGGGAGGAACGTATGGCAAAAGAAGGCGGTGGAGAATATTCACCCCGGTTCCTTGTGTGTACACGAGTTGATGGGGAATCGTTTATGTCAACCAAGCCCCAGTTTTTTGTGGAGCATTTAGAGGACAAGTTCGGGGAGGTGGAGGGCTTGTCCAAGATGCGCTCTGGTTCTGTGCTCATCAAAACGGCATCCTCTGCCCAGTCACGGAGGTTGCTCAATTGTGACAAGTTGGGGGATGTTGCAGTTAGCATCACGCCGCGTAAGTGTCTCAACATGGTCCAGGGTATTATATTCCACAGGGATTTTCTTCTGCAGTCCGACGATGAATTACGCGCCAACCTCGAACGACAAGGTGTTCACTTCGTCCGGCGCGTCCATCGGGGTCCGAGGGATAATCAGGTAGCCACCGGTGCCTTCATCTTGGCCTTTGAGGGTGATGTCTTACCCGAAAAGGTTAAGGTGATGGTTTACCGTTGTGACGTGAAGCCATATATCCCTCCTCCGATGCGGTGTTTTAAATGCTGGAAGTTCGGGCACGTCATCTCGCTGTACTTCCAGCATCACGTGTCGGGATTGTGGACATCCTTCGCATCCTGATACTCCATGTGCCCCGCCTCCTATATGTGTTAACTGCGGAGAACACCATTCCCCCTGTTCGCCGGACTGTAGGATATTGCAGAAAGAAAGGAAGATAATGGAATATAAGACCCTGGACCGCCTGACCTACACAGAGGCAAGGCGGAAATATGAACGGCTACATCCTGCGCCCATGACGACTACCTATGCCGCTGCTGCAACACCAGTTCGATCTCAGCTCTGTCGGAATTCACCGGCCCCCTTGGTTGTGGGGGGACACTTCACTCCCTGTTGCTCCTGCTCCATCTACTTCAGGAGCAACACCACCCCAACCACCGGGGACATCTGTTCCCCCTTCTCAGCCGGAGAAGCGTGAGCCTTCTTCGGCTCCTCTCGCCCGGAAGGGGTCCCTTGGGACCCTCCCATCCCAGGCTTTGCCCAGTGCCAAAGCGGACACCCGCAAGTTTGTCAAACAACCCCCGGTCGCTGGTCGTAGGGCATCACGGTCGTCTTCAGTCCCTGAGACTGACCCAGTGAGGCCCTCCCACCTAAGGCACTGCACGCAAAGCAGTCGAAGGAAAAGGCTCCCAAGCATCCTGAAATTGCGGTGGCACCTGTCCCACCGCAACCTTCTCCCTCTGCATCCGAAGATGAGGTGGAGATTCTGGCGTCTGCTGAGGACATGGATCTCGCCAGTCCCTCGTACGCAATAGATGGCTGTTGTGCAGGTGGTGACTCAGTAGTAGCAGCAGGGGCCCCGGAGGCGTAATCTGCCTCCCCAGTCCCTTCACGCCCTTCCCATCCATGGTCAATACCATCCTCCAGTGGAACTGCAGCGGTTTCTTCCACCATCTAGCTGAGCTCCGCCAGCTTATCAGCCATCATCCTTTCCTTTGCATTGCTCTGCAGGAAACTTGGTTTCCAGCAATGCGAACCCCCGCCCTCCATGGCTATCGGGGTTATTTTAAGAACCGGGCTGTTTATGAAAGGGTGTCTGGTGGCGTCTGCATATATGTCCTTAACTCTCTTCACAGCGAGTTTGTACCTCTACAAACAGCTTTAGAGGCTGTCGCTGTTCGGGTGTGGACGCCACAGGCTGTTACTGTCTACAGTCTCTACCTTCCACCGGATGGTGCTGTCGCGCAGCATGTCCTGGCTGCTCTGATAGCCCAACTGCCGCCACCTTTCTTGTTGCTGGGCGATTTCAATGCCCACAACCCTCTATGGGGTGGGACTGTCTCCGATGACCGCGGTCGTGCCATGGAGCATTTGTTGGCTCAGCTCGACCTTAGCCTCTTGAACACCGGTGCTCCCACGCATTTCAGTGTGGCCCATGGCTCGTTCTCGGCCATCGATCTCTCTCTTTGCAGCCCCGGACTTGTCCCATCCCTCCACTGGAGAGTGCATCCTGACCTGTGTGGTAGTGACCATTTTCCCATCTATTTGTCACTGCCCCAGTGTCATTCTTCTGGGCGCCTGCCCCGCTCGGCTCTCCACAGGGCTGACTGGCCGGCTTTTACTTCCACGGCAACCATTGAGTCTCCCCCACAGGGTGACATTGACGAGGTGGTCCGTGTCTTAACCACGTCAATCATTTCGGCGGCCGAGGCTGCCATCCCCCGCTCTTCTGGACACCCTCGGAGGAAGGCTGTACCCTGGTGGTCGCCGGAGATTGCTGAGGCTATTCGCGACCGTAGGCGGGCCCTCCAGCGTCATAGGCGGCACCTGTCTCTCGAGACCCTCATCGCCTTTAACAGGCTCCGTGCCTTCGCCCGTCGTCTTATTACACGGCGTAAGCAGGAGTGCTGGGAGCGGTATGTCTCATCCTTGGGCTCCCGTGTCTCCCCCTCGCTCGTGTGGTCCCGGATACGGCATATTTATGGACACCAGACCCCTATGGGTGTCCCTGGGATCTCCTTGGACGGCGCTGTCTGCACGGACGCTGCCGCCATTGCTGAACACCTTGCTGCGCACTTTGCTAAGAGCTCTGCGACTGCAACTTATCCCCCCGCCTTTCGCTCTCTCAAGGAGCGAGCCGAGCAGACGCCGTTATCGTTCCGCACGCGTCGTTCTAAGAAATACAATGCTCCTTTCAGCGAGAGGGAATTCCTCACTGCCCTCACCGATTGCCCTGATACAGCACCAGGACCGGACTGCATCCACGCACAGATGCTGAAGCATCTCTCCAGGGACTGCCAGAGACACATCCTCACCATCTTTAACCGCATCTGGAGCGAGGGCGTGTTCCCGTCGCAATGGCGAGAGGGTCTTATTGTCCCCATCTTGAAGCCCGGTGCGGACCCACTGGCGGTGGACAGCTATCGTCCCATTACCCTCACCAACGTTTTGTGCAAATTGCTCGAACGTATGGTGGGGCGGCTTTTGTGTTGGGTCCTTGAGCTGCGCGGTCTCCTCGCTCCATCCCAGGGTGGCTTCCGTCGGGGCCGGTGTGCCACGGACAATTTGGTGCGGCTGGAATCTTCTATCCGTATGGCCTTTGCCCGACGTCAGCATCTCGTTGCTGTATTTTTCGATCTGCGGAAGGCGTATGACACCACATGGAGGCACCACATCCTCGCCACGTTGTATGAGTGGGGTCTTCGTGGTCGGCTCCCGGCTTTTCTTCAAACCTTTTTTTTGCGCCGCTCTTTCCGGGTGCAAGTCGGTGCCGCCTCTAGTTCATCTTATATACAGGAAAAGGGGTCCCGCAGGGTTCGGTGTTGAGCGTGTCCTTATTTCTAGTGGCCATTAATGGTCTGGCTGCAGCCGTGGGGTCGTCGGTGTCTCCTTCTTTGTATGCCGACGACTTCTGCATCTCATTTAGCTCCACGACTACGGGAGTCACCGAACACAGGCTGCAAGTCGCCATTCGCAAGGCAGCATCATGGGCTCTGACTCATGGTTTTCAGTTCTCTGCAGCCAAGACTCGAGTTATGCACTTCTGCAGGCGTCGGACGGTCCACCCTCATCCTGAACTTTACCTCGATGCCCACCTGCTTGAAGTGTTGGACACTTGCCGCTTCTTGGGACCCGTGTTTGATGCCCGGCTCACATGGGTTCCTCATATTACTCAGCTGAAGCAAAATTGCTAGAGGCACCTCAACACCCTCCACTGCCTTAGCCAAACGTCTCGGGGTGCAGATCGCTGCACGCTGTTGCGATTGTACAGAGCCCGTGTGCAGTCCCAGCTTGATTATGGGAGCCTGGCCTATGGGTCTGCATCTCCCTCAGTGTTAAAGTTGTTAGACTCCATACACCACTGTGGGGTTCGGCTTGCAACTGGCGCTTTTCGTACCAGCCCCGCGGATAGTCTACTGGTGGAGGCCGGGTTTCCCCTGTTGCGGATTCGCCGCCACAGACTGCTCGCCGACTATGCTGTCCATGTGCATTGCTCGCCAGGCCATCCCAATCGTCGCCTGCTATTCCCTGCCATGGTCCTCCATCTGCCTGAACGGCGACCTAGGTCTGGGCTTTCCGTAGCTGTCCGCGTTCAGTCCCTGCTGTCGGAACTGGGGTCATTTCCTCTTCTGCCTCCCTTCCGGGTCCGTGCACCTACGCCTCCCTGGTGTTTGTCCTGGCCGTCCGTCCGTCTGGACTTGGCACATGGACCCAAGGACTCGGTTCCGCCTGTGGCCCTCCGTCGCCGTTTTCTTGCGCTCCTCGCCTCATTTTCGGACTGTGAGACTGTCTACACTGATGGTTCCCTGGTTGATGGTCGCACTGCCTACGCTTTTGCTCATGCTGCCCATGTTGAGCAGCGCTCCTTGCCGGCTGGCTGCAGTATTTTTACTGCAGAGCTGGTGGCCATATTGCGCGCTCTTGAGCATATGCGTTTCTGCTCAGGTAGGTCCATCGTGAACTGCAGTGACTCCCTGAGCAGCCTTCAGGCCATCGACCGCTGCTATGCCTCTTCTCCTCTGGTGTCCTCCATTCAGGAGTCTGTTTCCGCCATTGCCCGTTCTGGTCGTTCGGTGGTCTTGGTTTGGACGTCAGGTCATTTTGGCATCCCGGGGAACGAACGTGTTGACAGGCTGACCAAAGGGGCGATCGATGCCCCAGCTTTGGAGATCGGCCTCACGGCTCGCGATCAGCAGCTGGTGTTGCGCCGTCAGGTGCTTGGGGTGTGGTCTGCTGAGTGGCGAGGCATGACAGCGCCTAATAAACTGCGGTCTGTCAAGGAGACGACCGATGTGTGGCGCTCCTCCCTGCGGTCTTCTCGCAGGGACTCTGTTATCCTGTGTCGGCTCCGCATCGGCCATACATACCTGACGCACGGCCATCTTTTGCGTTAGGAGGATCCCCCCCTGTGTCGGTGTGGATCCCGGCTGACGGTCGCCCACATTTTATTGGAGTGTCCCCGACTGCGCACCCTCCGGCAGTCTTTTAATCTCCCGGGCACTTTGCCTTTGGTTTTAAGCGAAAATGCCTCTGTGGCTGATGACGTTTTAAATTTTATCCGTGGTAGTCCTTTTTATGGTTCCATTTGGGGGGTCCTGCACCTTTCCCTTTCTGTGTCTTTTGTCCTCGCGTCTCTCAATATTTGTTGCTGTTTTGGTGTGTCGTCAGATGGTTGACTCGTTGCCTTTTTTTGTTGTCGTGGTCAGTCAACCAGTCTCCGGCCATCTTCTTTTCTTCTGTTTCTTTCTGTCTGGTGTTCGTCTGTAGTCTTCTTTTCTGTAGTGTTCGTTGCCTAATTTGTGTTCTTTAGTGCCTGGGGGGGGGAGTCTCCTTCCCCTTGGGGTTTTATCTGCTCCGCGACTTTGTCTCGCCTGTTTTTGGAATGGGGGACTGATGACCTTAGCTGTTTAGGCCCCCTTGAACATCCCAACAACCACCACCACTGGTACTGGTACAATGGAACGTTGGAAATCACTGGTGAAATGGCTGCCCCTGCTGCTTCTATTGGTGCGATGCAGCTATCTATATTACCGGTCAAACGACTGCTACCAGGACTACTACTGGTACTGGTACAATGCAATATTGTAAATCACTGGCGAAATGGCTGCTCCTGCTACTTCTATTGGTGCAATGCAGCTATCTATATAACCGGTCAAACGACTGCTACCACGACTACTACTGGTACTGGTACAATGCAACATTGTATATCACTGGCGAAATGGCTGCTCCTCCTACTAGCCCCCCTGCGGGTTCGGGTGTTAGAATAGGCCCGCGGTATTCCTGCCTGTCGTAAGAGGCGACTAAAAGGAGTCTCAAACGTTTTGGCCTTAATGTGATGGTCCCCATTAGGGTTTGACCTCCATTTTTCCAAATTCCACAGAAGTACGAGCCTTTTGGGGAAGGACACCTTACGTGGTGCACCATCAGTCCTCTGTGCCCTAAGGCCTTGGCACTCTTGATCGTCTTGGCGTCGTAAGTGCACCCTCCATCCCTCATTTTGGGCATACACACCTGATGGATTGTGTCAGTTACGCCCTTAGTGCGTCACCATCTGCACCCACGATCACTATGGACTACCCATGGCACCCAAAATCCAGCACGGTAGCCAGCCCATTGTGGTGGGGTCGTCATGTACCCTCTAGGTTGTAGCCCCCTGACAACACAGGGATCGTACTGCCGATGCCTGAGCTGACACCTCCCCACGTAAGCCAAGGAGTAGATGCCCGTCTATCCGGGGCATCGGGACTCCCGGCAACGGCCATCCTGCCAGGTGGCCTTTGCTGTGGCTGGGTGGCGCCCGTGGGGAGAGCCCCTGGTCGGAGTGGGTGGCATCGGGGCGGATGCCCCGCAATGAAGCGGCTGAAATCTCAATCTGGTGGTCGCCCGACCGCCAATGTCTCTAAGCGTGGTAAGGTGGACGTTAATGCAGTTACATATAACCCGAAATCGTTCCCTTCCCTAGCCACACCATGGGAGGAACGTAGAGCTGCAGACAGACAGCAGCCGTATTCACCACGATACCTTGTATGCAGCAGAACTGATGGAGATTCGTTTTTGGGGACTAAGCCTCTTTTCTTTGTGCACAATCTCGAAGATAAGTTTGGGGAAGTGGCGTCTCTTTCCAAACTGAGGGGCGGGGCCATTCTGATACAAGCAGCTTCATCTGCACAGTCCCAAGCATTACTCGCCTGTGAGAAGCTCAGTGACATCCCCGTTACTGTCACTCCCCATAAGTCCTTAAATTTGGTCCAGGGGATTATTTTTCATAAAGATCTTCTGCTACAGTCCGATGACGAGCTACGTGAGAACCTGGCACGACGAGGTGTATGTCCGTCGTGTCTTTAGGGGGCCGAAGGATAATAGGGTCGCTACCGGTGCTTTCATCCTGGCCTTTGAGGGCGACTGCTTGCCTGAGAAAGCCAAGGTCATGATCTACCGGTGCGATGTCAAGCCCTACGTCCCGCCTACTATGCGATTCTTCCAGTGCTGGAAATTCGGACACATGTCCTCCAGGTGCACTGGCAGCCCCTCGTGTCGTGATTGTGGACGACCTCCGCATCCTAATGCTCTATGTGCTCCGCCTCCCACCTGCGTTAACTGTGGGGAGCATCATTCTCCCTGCTCACCAGACTGTGCAGTCTATCAACGAGAGCGGAAGATACAAGAAATTAAGACCTTCAACCGTTTAACTTACCAAGAGGCAAAGAAGAAGCTAGAACGACTCAACCCCACACCTATGTAGAGGAGTTATGCTACCGTCACACTGCCGCCACCAGCTCCTGCACAGACTCCCTTCTCCGTTGGCCCACAGAGAAATCAAGTAACGTCTGCCCCGCCGCTGGGACAGTTTGGGAGCAGTGCGCCCCAAGCAACCGGGGACGTCAGTCCCCACCTCTCAGCCGGAGCAGCGACAGCCCTCTCCGGCTCCTCAGCCGGGGAAGCTACAGCTCTCTCCGGCAGCAACAGCCTCCTCCGGCCTCACTTGTTCGGAAGGGATCCCTTGGGGGAGTCCCTTCCAAGGACTTCCCCAGTGTCTCACAAGACACTAGCCAGTGGCTGAAGAAGCCACCAGCTGCTGGTCGAAGGGCTTCACGCTCTTCCTCTGTTCCTGATAATGCATCAGGAAAGCCCTCCCAGCATGCCAACCCTCCTCCCAAAGACAAGAGAGAGAAGAGGAAGCTCTCCAAGAAGGATAAGGACCCAATGGTTCCCGCACCAACGCTTCCTGTCAGCTCAGCCTCTGAGGATGAGGTCGAGCTCTTTGCGTCCCCTGATGACCTGAATTTCGCCGTCTCCTCCGAAACGATGGCCGTAGCGACGTCCGTCACTCAGTCGGTGGCAGCATGTGACCCTGCGAAGTAATTTGCTTTTTCAGTGCCTGAATGCCCCTACAGGACACGCTTTGTACAATCCTCCACTGGAATTGTGGCGGTTATTTTAGCCATTTACCTGAGCTACGTCAGTTTCTAAGCATGACACCTGCTTTATGCATTGCCCTCCAGGAAACCTGGTTCCCGGCAATGCGGACCCCTGTCCTCCGTGGATACAGGGGTTATTACTGCAACCGTAGCACATACAATAGTGTGTCAGGTGGAGCCTGCGTGTATGTCCTTACCTCTGTATATAGTGCTCCTGTGCCCCTTCAAACATCATTGGAAGCTGTGGCTGTACGCGTAAGGACTACCCAGGACATAACCGTCTGCAGTGTCTATCTCCCTCCAGGTGGAACAGTTTCCCTGACCGAATTGGCTGCTTTTGTCGCCCAACTTCCCACGCCTTTTCTTCTCCTTGGGGATTTTAACGCCCACAATCCCCTGTGGGGTGGATCGAAGATAACTGGCCGAGGCAGAGATGTCGAGAATCTCATCTCCCAACTAGACATCTGCCTCTTAAACACTGGCGCTGCCACGCATTTCAGTGTGGCGCATGGCACGTTCTCGGCCATAGATCTGTCGTTGTGCAGCCCAGGGCTTCTACCATTGGTCCACTGGAGAGTCCATGACGACTTGTGTGGTAGTGACCATTTTCCCATCTTCCTTTCACTACCCCAGTGTCGATCCCATAAACGCCTGCCTAGATGGGCATTTAGCAAGGCAAACTGGGAAACGTTCTCCTCTGCTGCCACTGTTTAATCTCTCCCCCACGGTACCGTCGATTTGGCGGTTGAGACACTGACTGCAGCGATTGTTTCCGCTGCGGAACGTACCATTCCTCGTTCGTTAGGGTGCCCCCGGCGAAAGTCAGTGCCTTGGTGGTCTCCGGAGGTCGCTGAAGCCATTAAAGAACATCGGCGGGCTCTTCAGCGACATAAGCGGCACCCGTCTTTGGAGAACCTCATTTTCTTCAAACGTCTCCGTGCTCAGGCACGGCGGCTCATCAAGAGGCGGAAACAGGAGTGCTGGGAGAGGTACGTTTCCACCATTGGTTCCCATACTTCACCCTCCCAGGTGTGGATGAAGATTCGGCGCATCTTTGGATTGCAGCACTCTACAGGTGTCCCAGGGCTTACCATCAACGGTGCGGTATCCACCGATGCTGATGCAATCGCCGAGCATTTCGCACAGCACTATGTTAGGGCCTCTGCGTCGGGGAATTAACCGCCTGCGTTTCGCGCGCTCAAACGCCGGGAGGAAGGCAAACGGCTTTCTTTTGCTTCTCGCCACCCTGAGACGTATAACGCCCCATTTAGTTTGTGGGAACTCCAAAGTGCCCTGGCACAGTGCCCCGATACAGTGCCCAGATGGCGTCCACAATCAGATGCTCAAACACCTGTCCCCGGACTGTCAGCGATGTGTTCTTGTCATCTTCAACTGCATATGGGGCGATGGTGTCTTTCCGTCGCAGTGGCGAGAAAGTGCCATCATTCCGGTGCTGACGCCTGGTAAGGACCCACTTAATCTGGATAGCTATCGGCCCATCAGCTTGACATATACTCTGTGCAAGCTCCTGGAACGTATGGTGAGTCGACGGCTGTTTTGGCTGCTCGAGTCTCGGGGTCTTCTGGCTCAGTGCCAGAGCGGCTTCCGTCAGGGCCGTTCCACCGCCGATACTTTGGTCTTCCTTGAGTCTGCAATCCGCACTGCTTTTTCCAGGCGCCAACACCTCGTCTCCGTCTTTTTCGACCTCTCCAGAGCATATGACACGACGTGGCGGCACCATATTCTCGCCACGTTGCACGGGTGGGGTCTCCGGGGCTCTCTCCCCATTTTTATTCAGAATTTTTTATCCGTTCGGACATTCCGCGTTTTAATTGGCACATCCCATAGTTCACTTCATATCCAGGAGAACGGCGTTGCACAGGGCTCTGTATTGAGCGTGCCCCTTTTCCTTGTGGCCATTAATGGCCTTGCAGCAGCGGTAGGGTCGTCTGTCTCACCCACGTTATATGCTGACGATTTCTGCATCTTTTTCAGCTCCTCCACCATTGGTGTTGCAGAACGTCGGTTGCAGGGAGCCATACGCAAGGCACAGGCGTGGGCCCTAGCCCTTGGGTTTCAGTTTTCTCCTGCGAAGACTTGTGTTACGCACTTTTGTCGGCGTCGAACTGTCCATCCCCACCCTGAGCTCTATCTTCAGGATGCTATGCTCAGGGTTGTTGACACTTACCGTTTTCTGGGATTGCTGTTCGATGCCCGGCTTACTTGGCTTCCACATATTCGTCAGCTCAAGCGTCAGTGCTGGCGGCATCTGAATGCCCTCCGCTGCCTGAGCAACACAACTTGGGGTGCAGATCGTAACACGCTGCTGCAGCTCTACAAAGCCCTTGTGCTGTCCCGACTGGATTATGGGAGTGTGGCGTATGGCTCAGTGTCGCCCTCGGCGTTGCAACTGCTGGACCCCGTTCACCACTGTGGGGTTCGACAGGCGACAGGAGCATTCCGCACCAGTCCTGTTAATAGCCTACTTGCTGAGGCTGGGGTTCCTCCGCTCCGCATTCGGCGTCTACAACTCTTAGCCAACTATGCTGCCCACGTTCGTTGTTCACCTCATCACCCTAATTACCGTCTCCTTTACGCCAATGCGGCAGACCATACCCCACATCGGCGGCCTCGATCGGGCCATATCATTGGGATCCGTGTTTGGTCAGTCCTTAGTGACCTCGAGTCTTTGCCTCTTCCATCTGCTTTTCAGGTCCACCAACATACACCACCTTGGTGTATTCGTCGGCCGCAGCTTCGGCTGGAGCTCTCACAATGGCAAAAGGATTCAGTTCCTCCTGCAGTCTTGCGCCGCCAATTTCTTGCTCTCCTCGATGCATCCCGCGACTCGGAGGCTATCTATACAGATGGCTCGATGGTGATGGCTGTGTGGGGTACGCTTATGCTCATGCGGACTATGTAGACCAGCGCTCCTTGCCGGACGGCTGCAGTGTTTACACCGCAGAGCTCACAGCCATTTTTCGTGCCCTTGAGCGTATTCGTACCAGCACTGGAGAGTCTTTTGTCATTTGCAGTGACTCTCTCAGTAGTCTGCAGGCTCTTGACCAGTGCTACGCACGCCATCCCATTGTTGTTGCCATCCAGGAGTCTGTTCATGCTCTTGACCAGCGTGGACGTTCAGTGGTGTTCATATGGACCCCGGGACACGTTGGGATAGCGGGAAACGAACACGCCGACAAGTTAGCTAAAGCAGCCACCCGCAAACTGCCGTTGGAGATCGGCCTCCCGGCCACTGATCTCCGATCGGTGTTACGCCGTCGGGTCTTTGGGATATGGGCAGACGAATGGCGCACTCTGTCTGTACCCAACAAGCTGCGGTGTGTAAAGGAGACCACGACCGTGTGGGGTTCCTCCATGCGGGCCTCTCGCAGGGATTCTCTTATTCTCTGTAGGCTCCGCATTGGTCACTCCTGGCTGACGCATGGTCATCTGCTGCGTCGAGAGGACCCCCCTCTTTGTTGCTGTGGTGCAACCATGACTGTGGCCCATCTGTTGTTGGAATGTCCTCTTTTAACCGCTCTCAGGCGTGCTTTTAATCTCCAGGGTGATTTATCATCACTTTTAGGTGACAATGTCTCTATGGCAGATCGGGTTTTAAGTTTTATTCGCACATGCGGCTTGTATAGGTCCATTTAATTTTATGACATCACCCTCTTTTGAGCTGTATCTTTTACTCAGTTTTGTGTTTTAATTCGACTCCCTCCTATTCTTTTAGGCTGGAGGTTTTAACGTGTTGCCGAGTGGCTGGCTCATCCTATTATTTTCGTGATCAGCCAGCCACGATCCTCTGCTGTACAGTTTTAATTCTTTCTGCCTTTCTTCTCTTTGTTGTTTTTATTGCTGTGCTCCGTTTTCCATGTTTCTTTATTATTGACCTTGGGGATTTTCTTCCCCAGGTATTTTTATCTTGTGCTTCGAATGGCTAATGGATGGTTTCACTGTGCTCTGTGTGTTTATGAAACAAGGGACCGATGACCTATGCAGTTTGGTCCCTTTAATTCTCAAACCAACCAACCAACCATCCTCCTACTAGTACTGGTGCTGGCACAATGCAACGTTGGAAATCACTGGTGAAATGGCTGCCCCTGCTACTTCTATTGGTGCTATGCAAACGATCTATATAACTGGGTAAACGACTGCTACCAGGACTACTACTGGTACTGGTACAATGCAACATTGTATATCACTGGCGAAATGGCTGCTCCTCCTACTAGTACTGGTGCTGGCACAATGCAACGTTGGAAATCACTGGTGAAAAGGCTGCCCCTGCTACTTCTATTGGCTCTATGCAAACGATCTATATAACTGCTCAAACGACTGATACCAGGACTACTATTGGTGCTGGCACAATGCAGCGTTGGAAATCACTGCTGAAATGGCTTCCCCTGCTATTCTATTGGTGCTATGGAACTATCTATATAACTGGTCACACAACTGCTACCAGGGCTACTACTGTTACTGGTACAATGCAACATTGTATATCACTGGCGAAATGGCTGCTCCTCCTACTAGTACTAATACTGGTGCTGGCACAATGCAACGTTGGAAATCACTGGTGAAATAGGTGCCCCTGCTACTTCTATTGGTGCTATGGAACGATCTATATAACTGGTCACACGACTGCTAATAGGAGTGGTAGTAGGACAACTACTGGTACTGGCACAATGCAATGTAGGAAATCACTGGTGAAATGGCTGCCCCCTGCTACTTCTATTGGTGTTATGCAAACGATCTATATAACTGCTCAAACGACTGCTACTAGGACTACTACTGGTAATGGTACAATGCAACATTGTAAATCACTGGCGATATGGCTGCTCCAACACCACCACCTCCTCCTCCTCCTCCTCCTCCTACTACTACTACTACTACTACTACTACTACTACTACTACTACTATTACTACTGTTACAATGGAACGTTGGAAATCACTGCTGAAATGGTTGCTGCTGCTACTGCTATTGGTGCAATGCAACGATCTATATAACTGGTCAGATGACTGCTACTTGGACTACTACTGGTACTGGTGCAATGCAACTTTGTAAATCACTGGTTAAACTACTGCTCCTGCTGGTACTGGTACAATGCAATGTTGTAATACGTGAATTTCACCATCAGTATCAAAATTGAAAGCAGTAACACCAGAAGTAATGTGATATTCGATTTTTCTTCACCATCTGAGATGCCGCCCTGTTGTGGTCTCGCATGGTGAATTATTGTTTTGGTGTTCTTAGTATTTTCGCATGTGACAGGACTCGAGTATATTATTTAACATTCTTTGGGAAACTGCATGTGAATCTGAATTAGACACCTTTGTTGATTCTCAGAGGAATGTACATTGAAGAGTGAAAGAAACTGGTATACCTGTCTAATATCGTGTAGGCCGTTGGGCGTCCGCAAGCATACAGAAGTGCCGCAACACGACATGACATGGACTCTACTAATGTCTGAAGGAAATTGAAAACGTGAATCCTGCAGGGCTGTCCATAAATTCGTAAGAGTACGTTGGGTTGGAGGTCTCTTCTGAATAGCAGTTTGTAAACCATCCCAGATATGCTGAATAATGTTCATGTTTGGAGAGAGTGATTGCCAGCGGATGTGGTTAAACTGGTATGAGCCACTCGACATAAAAGTTTTCTGGGTATGGTACTGCGTCATAATGTAAAAACTACTGCTGCTGGAGAAAAGCCAACGTTTCGGGCACGATTGCAGCGGCCTTCTTCTGGGTCTAATGGTGCGTTCTAGTTATGCTGTGTCCTTTATATTTTGTTGTTAGTGTTCAATGCGCGTGCCATTACGTCATAATTATAAAAGAGTAGTTAGTTTCATTGGACACTTAAGGAAGAAGGAGAGGGAACAGTACTGTAATAGGTTATTGCGGTGGAGGGAAGAACGTGACCTGTGTTGTCTATTGGCTCTTGTGTTATGTACCATGATTGGTGGCCACCGTCGAATGAGAAGTTGGCTGCTGTCTACCAACTGGTGGACGTCGGCCGCGCGGCGGCAGTTACTCGCCGGTGGTGCTCGTGCTTCGTGTCGACAGTGCGGTCTGTTGGGCTCCCATTTCTGGCAGCCGAGATGGGACAAGCCTGAGTCCATCTTCCCTGTTCATGTTGTTAGTGTGTTAAAGTATTTCGATGGCCTCGCTGATTTTGCGTTTCGTCATAATTGGCTGCTTGGCCGACACACACGCTTCGCTGAATTTTATTTCTTTTCCGCAGTCTTGTTGATGTTCTGCCACTGCGGATTTGTTGTGTTGCCCTAGACGAATATAACGCTCGTGTTCCCGAATGCGCGTTGCTATTGGCCTACCAGTCTCGCCGATGTATGCTTCTCCACATTCGCATTCCACCTTGTAAACGCCTGCAGTGTGTAATGCATCCACCTTGTCATTAGTGGAGCCAAGCACGTCCTGGATCCTACGACCACTATAGAAGACCGGCTGCAACCCAACGCGGCGAAGGTTTTTGCCTATTCGGTCAGTAACGTTTTTCACGTAAGGTAAGCGCACTGTCGGCTGCAGTTTGTCCATTTCTTACTTATGTTTCTTGCTTGTGTTCGTCGACAAGGCTGTGTTTATCGACTTACGGCTGTAGCCATTCGCATGGAACGTTGTGCGTAACCTTTTAAGCTCAGGTGTGATGTTTTGAGCAATACTTAGGTGCTACGCACGGATTGCCAAAGAACGGATGACAGATGTTCTGGGCTGGCTGGTGGTAGGATTGGGCGTGCAGATACCTGTGTGTGTGTGTGTGTGTGTGTGTGTGTGTGTGTGTGTGTGTGTAGGCTTACGATATACTATGCGCCCCAGTGTGCCCTCCTCCGTTCTCCTTTACACTTCGACGTCTAGAAATGGGGATAGCACCATTCTTTTCTACTTCCAGCGTGAACTGTATCTTCCCGTGCATATTGTTCAAATATTCGTGAAACTTCTGTAGCTCATTTTCACCATGAGGCCATATAGCGAACGTGTCGTCCACGAATCTGAACCATCATCGTGGGCGTGAAGGAGCTGAACCGAGGGCCGTTGCTTCAAAGGCTTCCACGAATATGTCGGCTACCAGCGGAGATAGGGTAGACCCCATTGCTACGCCGTCTGTCTGCTCGTAGTATTTTCCTTGCCATTTGAAATACTGTAAGTCAGGCACAACTCAACCAGGTCGCATTGTCTGGCGGGACATGCTCCTGAAGGATGCGGATAATTTCATCTACTGGCACGTTCGTAAGTAGTGATTTGACGTCAAAGCTGACCATGATGTCCGTAGGTGAAATTGTTTCTCCCTTCAGGCGTTCTGTAAAGTGAGTCGGGTTCTTCTCATAATTGTGTGCCTTGCCAACTAGGCGTCTTAGTTTGCAGGCTAGGTACTTTGCCAAATTGTAAGGAGGCGAATTGATGCCATTCACTATTGGCCTCAAAGGACAACTTTCCTTGTGTATCTTTGGAGCACCGTAAATTCTAGGAAAGACTGGTACTCTGGGAATAAGACTCTTGGCTGTGTCAGCGTCAATTCCGGAGTCCTTAACCGCGGCCTGCCTCTTTCGAATTATCTTCGCCGTAGGGTCCGCCCTTAGTTCTTTGTAGATGGGATCATTTAATAATTCTTTTATCTTGTCTCCGTACTGCAAGGTGTCTAAGATGACAGTAGCATTGCCTTTGTCTGCTGTTAATATCACAATTTCGTCGTTGTTCTTCAGTTCCATTATAGCTGCTCTTTCCTTGCTGTTAAGGTTGTGTTTCTGTGGCTTTGCACGTAGTAGAACTCTAAGGTTTCCTGTCTAATTTTCTCAGCTTCTATCGCAGATGTGTGCCGGAGTGCTGTTTCCACGGAATCGATAATTTCTTCCGTGGGAATCCGCTCAGGTGTGACGGCAGAGTTTAGTCCTTCAGCTAGTGCTTCTGTTGCTGTGTTGCTGATGGGATGAGATAAAAGGTTCACCACTGTTCGAGATATATCCAGTCGAGGCTTAGTGTTCCGTGTCGTCTTTGCTAGCTGCTCAAATTTCTTCTTCTGGCGAATGGCGGCGGTTTCACTAGGTGCATACGCTTGCAGGTGAGTGATTCTGTTGACGTTATTCCATTCGGTAGGCGATAACGTAGATGATAGCAGAAGATGTATTTGCAGCAACTGTTTCTTGTTGAAGTTAAGTTCTCTCCGCACCTGCTGAATACGCTCCTTCAGAAGAGATTTACTGGCTCGCCTGTAGATGCTTATTGTTTTGTTAGTGTCGATGTTAAATTTAAACTGAAGAAATTCAGGTACAATGTCATGATCCCGACATGTCTTAAAGTAGATAAGATCGTTGAGGAATTTCCTTTTCTTGTTCCTGAATGTTTCCAGTTTGCGGATGTTGCTGTGTGTTTCCTGCCCATACAGGTTGCTAATATAATTGCGTAGGCTTCCGCGGCCAGCCACTCTGTAGTAATTATGGGTGTTGCACTGTCCTGCTAGAATTACCTAAGTCCGTCGGAATGCACAATGGACATGCATGGATGCAGGTGATCAGACGGGATGCTTATGTACGTGTCACCTGTCAGTCGTATCTAGACGTATCATGGGTCCCATATCACTCAAAGTGCACACTCCCACACCATTACAGAACCTCCACGAGCTTCAACAGCCCTCTACTTATACGCAGGGTCCATGGCTTTATGAAGTTGTCTCCATACCCACACACAATTTCAGACGAGACTCGTCAAACGAAGCAACATGTTTCCAGTCATCAACAGTCCAATGTAGGTGATGATGGGCCCAGGGGAGGCATAAAGCTGTGTGTCGTGCAGTCAAGGGTACACGAGTGTTTTCCGAAAGGCCACATCGATGATGTTCTGTTAAAGGGTTCGCACGCTGACAGTTGTTGATGGCTCAACATCGCAGTATGAACCCCCCAGGGGATCCACAACTCTTTTGTGGATACGTGCGTAGCGAGCACGGGACCCCGAGCTGATGTGGCCTTCCTTCCTTTCCGGGCTGCATACCTTCCCTTTCCGCATCCTTCCCCATCCCCCATCTTCGCCCCCCCTCTTCACCTCTGGCTCTTTCCCTTTCTCTGGGGTTATGGTTTGTGCCTACGTCCGGAGACGGACGCTTGTAAATATACTACATTCTTCGCCTTCCTTCCTTGCTTGTAAGTCTTCATCCTTCCTTTGTCCTTCTCTTTTCCTTACCTCTTCTCTCTACCCTTTTCTCCGCTGTGGCGTTTGAGACCTCTCTTCTTTCCTTTCCCTTTCTCTTTTTTCCTCCCTGTGCGTGTCTGAAGGCCAACCTAAGCACTTCCATGCGTAGCCGGTGACGGGGTAACGCGTAATTCCCCGCCCCGGGTAGACAGGTAGGACACGTACGTACCTCCTGGTAACGGCCAGGCCCAGGGAGGGGTGATTACCCGAGCTGATACCTTCCGAAAGTGCCGATTGGTCCCTCCGTCCGTTTGTCGGGAGGTGTGACCTGAGGTGTGAACAATCACCTAAGGCGGGAGTGCCCTCAGAGAGGGCCCCCACAAGGGAGGAGCGCGCCATCGGAGACGCCGGTAATCATGGGGGATTTTTCCGCAATGGTTTCCTCACCTTCCACTCTGTCTGCTCACAAACGTAAGTTCACTGAGTCTCAACCACAGTCAGTTCTTCCATCGTTGCCACAGTTCCTTGTTGTTTCTCGGTCTGACGAAGGTCACAACTTCTCCACGGTCAACCCTTTCATTATTCAGAAAGGTGTCGACGCAATTGCAGGTCCTGTAAAGTCTTGTTCCAGATTACAGAATGGCACCCTGTTGTTAGAAACACACAGTGCCCTCCAGGCACAAAAATTGCTGCATACTTCTCTGCTCCACACCTTCCCTGTCCGGGTGGAATCGCACCGTACCTTAAATTCCTCGCGTGGAGTCGTTTATACACGCTCCCTCAATGGACTGTCTGACGAAGAAATTCAGCACTACCTGTCTGACCAGGGCGTAACGGCTGTTCATAGGGTTATGAAAAGGGTTGACACTAACATCATTCCAACCCGCACTGTCTTCTTGACATTTGACAAAGTTCAACTACCATCGAAAATCAAAGCAGGCTATGAGATAATTTCCGTTCGCCCTTACGTCCCGAACCCTACGCGTTGCTATCGGTGCCAGCGGTTCAATCACACCAGCCAGTCCTGTTACAATCCGGCCAAATGTGTTACGTGTGGCAGGGATGCCCATGAGGGTGCTTGTCCACCTCCATCCCCTCGCTGCATCAACTGCATGGGTGACCACGCCGCTTCCTCTCGAGATTGTCCCGTTTTTAAGGACGAAAAGCTCATCCAGGAAATTCGAGTAAAGGAAAAGGTGTCGACCTTTGCTGCTCGAAAATTATTCGCCAGTCGACAGCCCACCGTGCCTCAGAAAAGAAAATACAGCACTGTCCTTGCTTCTCCTCGGCCAACAAAGGAGGCGGCCACGCAGACTTGCGACCTCACCTTTAGTGCCACGGTCGTCAGATCGGCCAGCGCAAAGATCGCCCGTTCAACCTCACCACTTTCGCCTGCTCACTCTCTGGCTCACCCTTCGTCGAGTTCTGCTAAATCTCGAGCCCAAAAGTCAGACACCAAGACTTCGAAAAAAGAGCATACTCGTGAAGAGTTTTTACGTACGGCAACTTCGCAACCATCGGTTCCTCCTTCCTCTAAACATCATACTTCCAAGAAGGCTACAAAGAAACCCAGTTCCTCTCCTTCTCCGCCAAGGCGTGTCCCATCTACAGCACCACCTGGCGGAAGTCGCCCTCGGCCGTCTTCTGTGTCGCCTAGGCGCACTGCTGGCGGCCGATCAACCGGCCGGTCGCTGGTGGCAGGAGCTGCTCCTGACCAACCTATGGATCAGGATCTTCTGCCTTCGGCTGAATGCCATTCCGTGCTGTCGGTCGCAAGCTCAGAGCAGTCGTTGAGTTGACAGCGACCTTGGTCACATTCCTCCATTTCCAGTTCACCCTATGTCCATTATCCACTGGAATATCCGCGGTATTCGAGCCAATCGGGATGAATTGTCGATCCTCTTACAATACTACTCGCCGGTCATCTTTTGTCTTCAGGAAACAAAGCTGCGTCCCCATGACCGCTTTGTTCTCCCTCATTTTCAGTCCGTCCGATATGATCTCCCCTCTGTTGAAGGCACTCCAGCACATGGAGGACTCACGATTCTTCTCCATGAAACTCTCCATTATCACCCAATCCATTTAAACACTTCCTTCCAAGCTGTCGCCATCCGTCTTTCCCTTTCCGGATACACGTTCTCTCTTTGTACTGTATACATTCCATCGTCCACACCAATGGCACGAGCTGATCTCCTTCATCTTCTTGGTCAGCTTCCACCCCCATATTTGCTGGTTGGGGACTTCAATGCCCACCACCCGCTTTGGGGATCTCCACATCCTTGTTCACGTGGCTCACTATTGCTAGACGTCTTCCACCAAGCAGATCTAGTTTGCCTCAACACTGGGGTCCCTACGTTTTTGTCTGCCTCCACGGCAAATTTATCTCATTTGGACCTTGCGGTCGGTACTGTTCCACTCGCTCGGCGCTTCGAATGGTTCGCCCTTGATGATACACACTCGAGTGACCACTTTCCATGTGTCCTTAGACTGCAGCCTCAACAGCCATATATGCGCCCGCGACGCTGGAAGTTTGCTCAAGCCGATTGGACGCTTTTTTCGTCTCTAGCGACATTCGATGACCGTCACTTTCCCAGCGTCGACGATGAGGTCACACATATTACCGACGTTATTCTTACAGCTGCGGAACATTCAATACCACGCACCTCCGAATTGCCCCGGCGCCCCCCAGTTCCTTGGTGGAACGAGGCATGCCGTGATGCACTACGTGAGCGGCGACGTGCTCTCCGCGTTTTCCGCCACCATCCTACTTTGGCCAACTGTATCCGCTATAAGCAGCTCCGAGCGCGATGCCGTCGTGTCATCCGCGATAGCAAGAAGGCAAGCTGGAAATTCTTTATTAGCTCATTTAACACATTCACTCCCTCCTCGGAAGTTTGGAGTCGGCTTCGACGGTTCTCAGGCGCGCCTGGTTTCTCCCCAGTCTCTGGGCTCACTGTCGCGCATGACACATTAGTGGACCCCGTCGCAATTTCTAACTCGTTGGGTCAGCACTTTGCCGAGATTTCGAGCTCTTCAAATTACCCGCCTGCGTTTCTCCCGAAGAAACGTGCAGCGGAAGTGCGACCTCTTGCTTTCTCCTCTCAAAATCGCGAAAGCTACAATACTGTTTTCTCCTTGCGGGAACTCCAACATGCACTCTCTTCTTCTCGCTCCTCCGCCCCAGGACCAGATGGTATCCACGTCCAAATGTTGCTACATTTATCAACCCATAGTCTGCGTTACCTCCTTCGCCTTTATAATCGAATTTGCACCGACAGTACTTTTCCTAGACGATGGCGGGAAGCTATCGTCGTTCCTGTTCCGAAACCTGGAAAGGACAAACATCTCCCCTCTAGCTATCGCCCCATTTCTCTCACGAGTAGTGTCTGTAAGGTTATGGAGCGTATGGTGAATTACCGTTTAGCGTGGTGGCTGGAATCCCGCAGTCTTTTAACACCTGCCCCATGCGGTTTCCGAAAGCATCGTTCTGCAGTTGACCATCTTGTTGCTCTCTCCACTTATATCATGAACAATTTTCTCCGGAAACGCCAAACGGTAGCAATATTTTTTGATCTGGAGAGAGCATACGATACCTGTTGGAGGACAGGCATCCTCCGCACACTGTTCTCATGGGGCATTCGAGGCCGGCTGCCCCTTTTTCTTCGCGAATTTATGGCAGAGCGCACATTTAGGGTGCGGGTGAACACTACTCTCTCCCGCACATTCTCCCAAGAAAACGGGGTACCCCAGGACTCCGTGCTGAGTGTTGTACTGTTTGCCATCGCTATAAATCCAATTATGGATTGTCTCCTTCCCGATGTCTCGGGCTCCCTCTTTGTGGATGATTTTGCGATCTACTACAGCTCTCAACGGACCAGCCTTCTTGAACGACGTCTTCAAGGATGTCTCGATCGCCTCCACTCTTGGAGCATCGAAACCGGCTTCCGTTTCTCTCCCAGTAAGACCGTTTGTGTTAATTTTTGGCGACGTAAGGAGTTTTTTCCGCCCTCCTTACATCTAGGACCTGTCAACCCTCCGTTTTCAGACGTCGCTAAATTCTTGGGTCTTATGTTTGACAGAAAACTGTGCTGGTCCTCCCACGTTTCCTATCTTTCGGCTCGCTGTCTGCGATCGCTTAACACCCTCCGTGTCCTGAATGGTACCTCCTGGGGAGCGGACCGAGTGGTCCTTCTCCGCCTCTATCGCGCCTTAGTGCGCTCGAAATTGGATTATGGAAGCATAGTCTACTCCTCTGCTCGGCCGTCTATTCTTCGGCGTCTCCACTCTATCCACCACCGTGGATTACGTTTAGTGTCCGGAGCTTTTTACACCAGCCCTGTGGAAAGCCTTTATGCTGAGACTGCTGAACCTCCATTGTCCAATCGGCGAGCAGTCCTTCTGAGTCGTTATGCTAGCAATCTGTCTTCCATGCCTGCTAATCCAGCCCATGCCCTTTTTTTCGACGCCTCATTTGATGTAGGGTATGCAGGCCGCTCCTCCTCCCTACTACCCCCGGGAGTCCGCTTCCGTCAACAGCTCCATTCTCTTTCCTTCCGCTTTCCTAAAACCTTCTTGACAACTTGGGGTACAGCACCGCCTTGGCTCCGTCCCCGGATCTGCCTGCTCCGTGACCTTTGTCGATTTCCCAAGGATGGTACCCCTACACTTGCTTATCGTCGGGCATTTGCTTCTCTACGTGCACAAATGACGGACGCCACATTTATTTACACCGACGGCTCGAAAACATCGTTAGGTGTAGGGAGTGCCTATATTGTTGGCGACACCCCAAATCAATTTCGGCTTCCCGACCAGTGTTCGGTGTATACTGCGGAGCTTTACGCTGTTCTCCAGGCTGTCCACTACATCCGCCGCCATCGGCGGATACAGTACGTTATCTGCTCAGATTCTCTCAGCTCTCTCCTCAGTCTCCAAGCTCTTTACCCTGTGCACCCTCTGGTCCACCGGATTCAGGACTGTCTGCGCTTGCTCCACCTGGGGGGGCGTCTCGGTGGCGTTCCTCTGGCTCCCGGGACACGCTGGTATCTGTGGGAATGAGGCGGCCGATATAGCGGCCAAGGCTGCAGTCTCTCTTCCTCGGCCAGCTATTCCGTCGCTTCCCTTCACCGATCTACGGAGCGGTTTATGTCGCAAAGTTGCTCATTTATGGCATGCGCATTGGTCCACACTTCCCCATAATAAATTGCGGGAAGTGAAAGCCCTTCCTTGCGCTTGGACCTCTTCCTCCCGAACGCGTCGTCGGGAGGAGGTAATTTTATCTAGACTCCGGATAGGGCACTGTCTTTTTAGCCATCGACATCTTTTAAGCGGCGATCCTCCCCCAATCTGTCCCCACTGCTCTCAGCTGTGGACGGTAAGACACCTTTTAATTGAATGCCCCTATTTTAATCCGTTACGCGCCCGTCTACAGCTATCGCCTGATCTATCGTCGATTTTAGCCGATGACACGCGCTCAGCCGACCGCGTTCTCCAGTTTATTAGTGACAGTGAAATGACGTCAGTCATTTGAAGCTTTTTTTGGGGACAACAAACCACTTTCTGTAGTGGATTTTTAAGCCTTCCTTCTGCTTTTAGTTTCTCCAATTTTATGACTTTGTTCCCATTGCTGCTTGTTTTCAATTTCGGTTTTTTTACTGTTTCCTGAGTTACGGGCTGGGCGCTAATGACCATAGCAGTTTTGCGCCCTAAAAACCAACCCAAAAAAAAATCGCAGTATGAAGCAATCTGCATTTCTGTCACTTCGAATGATTCTCTTCCGCCGTCGTCCGCCCCGTTCTTGCAGGATCTTTTTCCGGCCCAAGTGATGTCGGAGATACGATGTTTTACAGGACTCGTGATATTCACGGTACACTTTTGAAACGGCCGTGCAAGATAGTACCCACTTCATCGCTATCTCGTAGATGCTGTGTCCCATAGCTCGTGCGTTCGAACTCAAATTCCGATAACCTGCCAATGTAGCAGCAGTGACCTATCAAAGAACTGCGCCACACACTTACTACATAGGCTTTGCCGATCGCAGCGCCGTATTCTGCCTGTTTACATATCTCTGTATTTAAATACGCATGCCTACACCAGTTTCTTTGGCACTTGAGTGTATAAGAGAATAGAAAATTTTCTTAGCACTAGCTGATCACTAAATGTAAATTTACATGCGTCATGAAACTAAACACTGGCAGATATCCGTGTACGTCTGTATTGGGGACCCAGAAACAATGGAGAGACCCACTGTAGCCCTGAGTGGTACACAACCCAACAACAGGCTAAAGCAGTCCACTCACCCCACCACCGCCCCACACCGAACCCAGGGTTATTGTGTGGTTTGGCCCCCAGTGAACGCCCACCCCCTCGACCCCCGCGGCGGCCTTTGTGGCCGTGCGGTTCTAGGCGCTTAAGTCTGGAACCGCGTGACTGCTACGGTCGCAGGTTCGAATCCTGCCTCGGGCATGGATGTGTGTGATGTCCTTAATATAGTTAGGTTTAAGTAGTTCTAAGTTCTAGGGGACTGATGACCACAGATGTTAAGTCCCATAGTGCTCAGAGCCTCCCCCCCCCCCTGCCCGGGTACGTCTCATTCCAGACGAGTGTAGCCCCCGCAGTGTTTGTGTGGTACATTAATTATGGTGTACGCAGACGTGGAGAAAGTGTATGTGCAGCAATCGCCGACACAGTGTAACTGAGGCGGAATAAGGGGAACGAGCCCGCATTCGCCGAGACAGATGGAAAACCGCCTTAAAAACCATCCACAGGCTGGCCAGCACACCGGACCTCGACACTAATCCGCCAGGCGGATTCGTGGCGGGGACGTGTTCTCTAAGTTGCATTGACTGAAGTGCGCGTCATTTATGTTGGCGGCTGAGTTTAGGTTCGTTCTGCGCATCTGACGTCACAAAACACAGTCAGCCAATGAACAGAGAACTACGTTGCCACATCTCGACTGCAGTGCAGAGCATGGACGAGTGTCTTCAGTTTTAGAAACATTCAGTCATAAATAAAGTAATAGAACAAAAGCAATGTCTTGATAGCAGACATTATTTTATAGAAAGTTTGGAAAAAGCATTCTTTATGCCAATTGCTCCATATTCTATTAATTAATTAAACCAAACAAGCAATAAGACTCCTAATTCAGGCGATAGCAAGGAAAGATGTTTGTATCACTCTCACGAACCGCTTTTTCGCAATAAAGAACAGCGGTAATTGTTTATTTCCTATTGTACTTCGACGAAGCGTGAGTAATTCATAGTCGTACCAACAGTTTTTGTCAGTATTTTGCGTGACGTATTATAGCCCTCATGAGGTTATGTAGTTAGACTGGGTGCGTTGGCGTAACGGTTAAGGTGTCGGGCTGCTACGCGAAATGTTAAGAGTTCAAACCTTGTGCGGTGCTTAAAATTTTCATTATTTAAAAACAATATCGAAATGCCTTACTTTGCGAATTATATTCGCTTGAATGCAATTTTTTGAAATTTCTAGTGCTTTGTCTCTTCATTAACCCTTTCGCTGCTGCAGACACGTGCTCCCCGCACACCGCGCTGTGCGCGATTTTGTCATCACTGCACTGCTCGCCTGTGCAGACACATAGTGTTCCCACTGCTTTGACACACTTATCATTCGATTTCACAAAAACTATTTGACCCAAAAATTTGATTTTTACACGGCTTCTTGACTGATACCTTCCCCCCATAAATTACTTAATTTTGTTTCGATGTTCCAACGCAGTTATTATGCAGCATTAAATGTAGTAAACCATTGCACGAAATTTTGAAGAGTTTGCAGAGGTAGAAGTCCATTGCGTATACTTTCCGTATGGTCGATTTTAGTTGCCACAATGTTGAGAATGAAGAGCTATTGTTATACAGTAAATTTGATATGAAATTTAGGTATCTTGTCCACATTTCATTCTCACCATTGTGGCAACTAAAATCGACCACACGGAAAGTATACTCTATGGACTTCTACCTCTGCAAACTCTTCAGAATTTCGTGGAATGGTTTACTATATTTAATGCTGCATAATAACTGCGTTGAACATCGAAACAAAATTAAGTCATTTATGGGGGGAAGTGCAGTGACAAAATCGCGCACAGCGCGGAATGCAGGGAGCACGTCTTTGTAGCAGCGAAAGGGTTAATGCGGCCGTGGTGGTTTTACTTCATGAACTGCGCCCCCCCCCCCCCCCCACACACACACATAAGCTTGCGAACTATGCTATACCATGGCGCTGCTTCTCTTGGCGCGTGCGTCGTGTGCAACTGGCAACGCAGCAATCTCCCGCGTCTGGGCGGGCATGCGCGAGCCGCCAAGATAAAAGAATTGAACTATAGCAATGCGCTGAAGTAACGTACTTCACCACACAGATTTAAAGATCGAGATTCGTTTTGTAATTTATTTGGATGGAATCGAGGTTTTTCTTCCGAAGCTGTTCCCAATCGTTGAAAAAGATACGAACTGCCCCAAAATTTTTGTAACATATATATACCTCTCTCTCCTTCTTAGTCATTGACTGGCATGAAACGAAGTTTCACAGTAAAAAAAAAAATAGTGTTCAGAAATAGACAGCGAGTCGCGTTAGATATCTCACCTATGGGGAAACGTTCCAGCCCCTGACCTCCGCAACACAAATAGCAGCAAACACATTACTTACAATAAATAAGATCGACTTTCGAGTGAATGCGTGTATTAAATAAAAAGACCGATTTTTTTCGGAAGCAGAAGGGTAGAAAATAGTTGTAAAGGTGGTAGATGCGAATCTGCTACCTTTCACTTCACAACTCAGAACTCACGACGCCATCAACTGCACTGTAGCTTCGTAATAGCAACTGGGCCTACGTATGTGGCATACACTGTGCAAATTGTACCATAAAGACTTTCTTTTGACAGATCATCGTGCCGTAGTAGGAAAACGTATTCTACGAAAGTATACCAACTTATAAGAATAGAAACATCAACAGCAGAGAGCCATCACCTACCGATATGTAGTTTTGTCATTCTATTCTAACAAGTCACAGCTAGAACGACCCGTTCTCCAAAGACCCTAAATGTTCAGCACACATTCCTACTACATACTCAAAGTAACCTCCCCCCATGAACCATGGACCTTGCCGTTGGTGGGGAGGCTTGCGTGCCTCAACGATACAGATAGCCGTACCGTAGGTGCAACCACAACAGAGGGGTATCTGTTGAGAGGCCAGACAAACGTGTGGTTCTTGAAGAGGCGCAGCAGCCTTTTCAGTAGTTGCAGGGGCAACAGTCTGGATGATTGACTGATCTGGCCTTGTAACACTAACCAAAATGGCCTTGCTGTTCTGGTACTGAGAACGGCTGAAAGCAAGGGGAAACTACAGCCGTAATTTTTCCCGAGGGCATGCAGCTTTACTGTGTGATTAAATGATGATGGCGTGCTCTTGGGTAAAATATTCCGGAGGTAAAATAGTCCCCCATTCGGATCTCCGGGTGGGGTCTACTCAAGAGGATGTCGTTATCAGGAGAAAGAAAACTGGCGTTCTACGGATTGGAGCGTGGAATGTCAGATCCCTTAATCGGGCAGGTAGGTTAGAAAATTTAAAAAGGGAAATGGATAGGTTAAAGTTAGATATAGTGGGAATTAGTGAAGTTCGGTGGCAGGAGGAACAAGACTTTTGGTCAGGTGAATACAGAGTTATAAATACAAAAGCAAATAGGGGTAATGCAGGTGTAGGTTTAATAATGATAAAGAAAATAGGAGTGCGGGTAAACTACTACAAACAGCATAGTGAACGCATTAATGTGGCCAAGATAGATACAAAGCCCATGCCTACTACAGTAGTAAAAGTTTATATGCCAACTAGCTCTGCAGGTGATGCAGAAATTGAAGAAATGTATGATGAGACAAAAGAAATTATTCAGGTAGTGAAGGGAGACGAAAATTTAATAGTCATGGGTGACTGGAATTCGTCAGTAGGAGAAGGGAGAGAAGGAAACATAGTAGGTGAATATGGATTGGGGCTAAGAAATGAGAGGAAGCCGTCTGGTAGAATTTTGCTCAGAGCAGAACTTAATCATAGCTAACACTTGGTTCAAGAATCATGAAAGAAGGTTGTATTCATGGAAGAACGCTGGAGATACTAAACGGTATCAGATAGATCATATAATGGTAAGACACAGATTTAGGAACCAGGTTTTAAATTGTAAGACATTTGCAGGGGCAGATGTGGACTCTGACCACAATCTATTGGTTATGAACTGCAGATTGAAACTGAAGAAACTGCAAAAAGGTGGGAATTTAAGGAGATGGGATCTGGATAAACTGAAAGAACCAGAGGTTGTACAGGGTTTCAGGGAGAACATAAGGGAACAATTGACAGGAATGGGGGAAAGAAGTACAGTAGAAGGAGAATGGGTAGCATTGAGGGATGAAATAGTGAAGGCAGCAGAGGATCAAATAGGGAGAAAGACGAGGGCTAGTAGAAATCCTTGGGTAACAGAAGAAATATTGAATTTAATTGATGAAAGGAGAAAATATAAAAATGCAGTAAATGAAACAGGCAAAAAGGAATACAAACGTCTCAAAAATGAGATCGACAGGAAGTGCAAAATGGCTAAGCAGGCATGGCTAGAGGACAAATGTAAGGATGTAGAGGCTTACGTCACTAAGGGTAAAATAGATACTGCTTACAGGAAAATTAAAGAGACCTTTGGAGAAAGGAGAACCACTTGCTTGAATATCAAGAGCTTTGATGGAAACCCAGTTCTAAGCAAAGAAGAGAAAGCAGAAAGCAGAAAGGTGGAAGGAGTATATAGAGGGTCTATACAAGGGCGACGTACTTGAGGACAATATTATGGAAATGGAAGAGGATGTAGATGAAGATGAAATGGGAGATACGATACTGCGTAAAGAGGCTGACAGAGCACTGAAAGACCTGAGTCGAAACAAGGCCCCGGGAGTAGAAAACATTCCATTAGAACTACTGACAGCCTTGGGAGAGACAGTCCTGACAAAATTCTACCATCTGGTGAGCAAGATGTATGAGACAGGAGAAATACCCTCAGACTTCAAGAAGAATATAATAATTCCAACCCCAAAGAAAGCAGGTGTTGACAGATGTGAAAATTACCGAATTATCAGTTTAATAAGTCACAGCTGCAAAATACTAACGCGAATTCTTCACAGACGAATGGAAAAACTGGTAGAAGCCGACCTCGGGGAAGATCAGTTTGGATTCCGTAGAAATGTTGGAACACGTGAGGCAATATTGACCCTACGACTTATCTTAGAAGATAGATTAAGGAAAGGCAAACCTACGTTTCTAGCATTTGTAGACTTAGAGAAAGCTTTTGACAATGTTGATTGGAATACTCTCTTGCAAATTCTGAAGGTGGCAGGGGTAAAATACAGGGATCGAAAAGCTATTTACAATTTGTACAGAAAGCAGATGGCAGTTATAATAGTCGAGGGACATGAAAGGGAAGCAGTGGTTGGGAAGGGAGTGAGACAGGGTTGTAGCCTATCCCCAATGTTATTCAATCTGTATATTGAGCAAGCAATAAAGGAAACAAATGAAAAGTTCGGAATAGGTATTAAAATCCATGGAGAAGAAATAAAAACTTTGAGGTTCGCCGATGACATTGTAATTCTGTCAGAGACAGCAAAGGACTTGGAAGAGCAGCTGAACGGAATGGACAGTGTCTTGAAAGGAGGGTATAAGATGAACATCAACAAAAGCAAAACGAGGATAATGGAATGTAGTCGAATTAAGTCGGGTGATGCTGATGGAATTAGATTAGGAAATGAGACACTTAAAGTAGTAAAGGAGTTTTGCTATTTGGGGAGCAAAATAACTGATGATGGTCGAAGTAGAGAGGATATAAAATGTAGACTGGCAATGGCAAGGAAATCGTTTCTGAAGAAGAGAAATTTGTTAACATCGAGTATAGATTTAAGTGTCAGGAAGTCGTTTCTGAAAGTATTTGTATGGAGTGTAGCCATGTGTGGAAGTGAAACGTGGACAATAAATAGTTTGGACAAAAAGAGAATAGAAGCTTTCGAAATGTGGTGTTACAGAAGAATGCTGAAGATTAGATGGGTAGATCATATAACTAATGAGGAGGTATTGAATAGAATTGGGGAGAAGAGGAGCTTGTGGCACAACTTGACTAGAAGAAGGGATCGGTTGGTAGGACATTTTCTTAGACATCGAGGGATCACCAATTTAGTATTGGAGGGCAGCGTGGAGGGTAAAAATCGTAGAGGGAGACCAAGAGATGAATACACTAAACAGATTCAGAAGGATGTAGGCTGCAGTAGGTACTGGGATATAAAGAAGCTTGCACAGGATAGAGTAGCATGGAGAGCCACATCTAACCAGTCTCAGGACTGAAGACCACAACAACTCAAAGTAAATCCACCAAATCCGATGGTGAATGCGATAGAATATGGCAACTTCTATGTTCTACTTCTGACATAAGACGATTTAGCATCTCATCAGCCACGTTTCTCTCCACGAGACAAAAAACTGACATGCCAGATGCTTTTTTTTTTTTAAATTAAGCCCCTCAGTGGAGTGGAACATGGAATTCCACCCTGCGAATTCACCAGCTTCTTTTCGGCGTGTGTTTCCACGTCCCATGAGAAGTCGGCTTGAAGGTATGAAGACAGTCTTCACTGCAACATGCTCGACGGAAGCCGTGAAGTAAGTCGCAGAGAAGACCGAGAGTATTTGGGAGCTGGATGTAACAGAAGCAAGACGCATGATAAGGAATTCGAAAAATGGTGGATCAGAAATAACGTACAGTCGCTTTATTGCTAACGTTAAACCACGGCTGCTTAGTAACTCGATATTCATGAACAGAAGGTTGGATTGATGTAGTAATAGTTAGATTGCAACGTGTGACGTTTAATACATTTTAAAGATCGTCTGTTGCAACGATATTCTATGGTACTCAGTATTGTGGCTTTGCTTCTCTGTGAATTGACAGTTTTCCTTGGTTGGAAAGGTTGACCACGTCATAACTACGTCTTGGTGTCAAGAGTTTGAAATGTTCCAACTCAAAATACATCCGGAATGGATCAGAGTTCCTTGACTAGCGAACCAGGCAATGCACTGCAATTGCTAAATATCTTGGGAATCGGATAATCCGGTTATACCTGGGAACCATAGGATACAAATCACGGCTCTTCGTTGCGACGTAGGTAGTCATATGTAATATGAATGAAAAAAGTCTCATTAGTTTTCGGTTGTATTATATAAATAAACAAAAACTGTAAGAAGTTTCAGAATGTACACTTCTTGCATTCTGGACATATCTTGGTAAGAGATGTATTCTTGTGAAATATGTGTAATTGCTTAATTGCACTGCTATCATATTTAAACCAAATAGTGAGAAAAGGGAGACTGTCAGGGCAGCGGAGGGGATCGAATGTCAGGAAAAGATTGAATAACCAATGAAAGGATAATGTTCTAAGAGTCGGTGCTTGCAATATCAGAAGCTTCAACGTGGAAGGTAAGTTACAAAATCTATACACTGAAATTCTAAGGCTCAGCAGGCCAGTTGAAGAGCAATGAGCATCCCTTAAAAGGCAATCAGTGAAATGGAAAGAAGACAAGGAATTCTGGTCAGATGGGTAGAGGGTAATATCAACAGCAGTAAAAAATGGTACAACAGGAGCAGGTTTTGTTGTGTGGGAAGGTAGGGGAGTGAGTTTCTGTTCTCATTGCAGTCGACAGCAGACTAACATCGACAATGATAGTTCAGGTATACATGCAGACATCACGAACCGATGATGAGGTAAAGTATATGAGGATATCGAATGGTCAATTAAGTATCTGATGGAAGATGAAAATCTGTTAGTCGTTGGGGTATGGAAGGCGGTTGTAGACGAAGTAGTAGAAGAAAGGATTACAGGAGAATATCTGCTTGGTACTAGGATTGACAGAAGAGAGATTGAGCTCTGAAACGAATTTCAGCTACTTATAGCGAATATCCTGTTACAGCATCACAAAAGGTGGAGGTATACTCTAAAAGGGCTGGGAGATACAGGACGATTTCAGTTAGATTGAAAGGTAACTCTAGTGAGACTACTTCAGTGATAAAGAATGAAGGCACAATTTAGTGTCCTAGCAACATTTATTTTCCCAGAACAGACATAAACCATGCTAAACAAGTTACTGATTAAATACCGTAAGCAACTAACAGGTGATTTAAGACTACACTGCACAAAGATCCTGGGTGGCAGAGACAGGTTAACTAGTGGAGTGAGTCAAGTACTCTGGCCCTAAAAATGTCGATAACGCAATCTGAATTGATCTGACACAGAGCAGACTTTGACTGATCAAATCTACTGAACTTTCTCTACATAGGTGCAGCTGAGAGCAAGTGGCGATTGACACTTGTACGCCCTGACAATGGCGGAGCGGCAATACATTACCCTGTTTACTTCGCGCGACGATCCAACTTGCAGCTGGCGAGATGTGTGCAGCGGATGTGAAGCGTGGTGGCGGCTCCTGTGAATCTATCTCGGCCACGAAATGAATGCAAGAATCCCACGGTCTACGATCAGGCAGACGGGTCTCAATTTACTCTCTACCAGAGTCCTGAAACGACGGTAGATTCCAGTGTATGACACACTTGTTCGCTGGTCGTACTAAGGACACATTTGGCTCACGTATATGACATTCGTTTTTGGATTACCAGTCTTGACGTTTGGTATCCTTGTGCGCTCTAAGTGTGCGCTTGGCAAACGAGTAGGCAGAGACGTTTGACATCTTCAACTTTTTTAGTCCTGTCTTCCTTAGTTGCGTGTAAAATCAATATATAGTAATAATTTTTACTTATGGACCGTCTGACAGTAACTGAATAAAACACAATTTTAGTGCCATACGCGTTTCGCCTTTATTTTGTGCAAGGCATCATCAATGATATGTTAGCTATTTAATTTACATTTTTTGTCACTGTGCCTATAGGTTGTAAACAGTTCTGGTGGTTCGTATTTCCTATTAAGTAGCAATGTTTTGAACTGTACTTACAGGTTGCGTGGACAATTTCTTACATGTTACGCTCAGCTTGCATTTTTGGCGTTGTTCTTCTTATGAATGCCAATTTGCGGTTTTTTCCCCCCACGTTCCACAGCACTATGAACTGAATGCTTATTTCAGCGCAATGTTTTGGTTTCTGTTGTCGACTGTCAAATGTTTTTGCCAAAGATCGAATGTTATTGCCAAACTTTCGAGTGTAATTATTGAAGTACCTGTGATCTGTTCTCGTGTGTGTGTGTGTGTGTGTGTGTGTGTGTGTGTGTGTGTGTGTGTCAGAAACAATAGAAATCATAGAAGAGAATCTCTCATCCCACAGCAACCTCACCACAGACGCAATAAAAGATATGCTGAGACTGACAACTGAACAAAACTACTTTAAGTTTGAGAAAGAATATTATCTACAAAGTGATGGACTGCCCATGGGATCCCGAATATCAGGAACACTAGCAAACATTTTCATCAGTCACCTAGAAAATCAGATATTTGAAAATATAACCACTAATGAAAGTTTCAAAATCATATATTGGTACAGATACATAGATGACATTATTTATGTGATAGATGAGCCAAGTGAAAAAATAGATGAACTCTATTCAGAAATAAACAAAGCTCACCAGAACATAAATTTCACACTTAAAGATAGTCAAATTTTCTTTTCTTTTTTGACATCATAATAAAAAAGAAAATGGCTAACATACATTTAACATCTTTAGAAAACCAACAACCACAGACACAATAATACATTCCACATCCAACCACCCACACAGCCAGAAACTTTCAGCACTAAGACACATGTTAAATAGATTAAACAGAATCCCACTCAGCAAGAGAAACTATGAACAAGAAATGAGTACAATCATACAAATAGCTAGGAACAACGGTATGACACACATGTGGTACACAGGCTCAATCAAAAAATAAAAACACAAATACAGAACAAACACAACATTTCAACAATACAAAAGAACTCACAAGCTGAAAACATACAAATACAGACAATGACAAAACCACACAGAAAAGAACCAGATGGTACACAATGACCCATACACACAAACTAACACACAGAGTTGCAAACATCCTAAAGAGACAGGGCTTCAAAATAGCATATAAGCCTGGGCATACCCTCCAATCACATCTAAGCCAGCCAGCTACCAAGAGGGACAAATTCCAACAATCAGGAATATATAAACTTGACTGTCAAAGTTGTGATGCGGTATACACAGGCATGACATGCAGGAATTTTGAAACAAGATACAAAGAACACATCAGATGTTGGAAGTATGAAACAAACCACCCCACATTTGCAGAGCATTTAAAACACCATAACCATCATCCTACAAACATGGAACAAGAAATGAAAATAATGAGAATAAGCAACCATGAGAAACATCTTACACAAACGCAAGAAAACTTCCACATCCAGAAAGCCATACCAGAAAACAAACATGTGATAAACGAACAAACACACATCAGCACAGGCTCCCTACTACACTTATTAAAGGAAATGATAACATAAAACAAAAAAACTCTTCCCCCTTCACCATCTGGACACACACACACACACACACACACACACACACACACACACACACACACACACACACACAGCAGAAAAAAATTATATCACACCAAAACACACACAAATGCATACACGAACACATCACAGATACTTCAATAACTACACTCGAAAGTTTGGCAATAACATTCGATCTTTGGCAAAAACATTTCACAGTCGGCAACAGAAACCAAAACATTGCATTGAAACAAGCATTCAGTTCATAGTGCTGTGGAATGTGGGGGAAAAAACCGCAAATTGGCATTCATAAGAAGAAGAACAACACCAAAAATGCAACCTGAGCGTAATATGTAAGAAATTGTCACGCAACCTGTAAGTACAGTTCAAAACATTGCTACTTAATAGGAAATACGACCCACCAGAACCGTGTATAACCTATAGGCACAGTGACAAAAAATGTAAATTAAATAGCTAACATATCATTGATGATGCCTTGCACAAAATGAAGGCGAAACGCGTATAGCACTAAAATTGTGTTTTATTCAGTTGCTGTCAGACGGTCCATAAGTAAAAATTATCAATATACTGCAATAAGAGACGTTTGAAGTCACACAGTCAGAACAGTCAGAACTTCACCACAGGCTCCCCAGTCTGAACTACTCGCAAGTGAAGTCAGTCTCAGGACAGGTCCCAACCACCAACCACACATGTCAGAGCTTCGACCTAAGGTCTCTTACCAGACCAAAGTCCGACACCCCAGTGCCCTTCATCCCTCCAGAAGAAAAAAAAGTTTTCCCACAAAGCGCACTAACGACACCGCATGAATCTCCCCTCCCACATGACAGCTCAAACTCGTGTCGAACCAGGGAAAGGGTTAAGAAACCTTCATTTCTGGACAAAAAAGAAACAGCCAATTACTGGCTTTTTAAAAATTTTCACAGAGGGGAAGATGATTTTTTTCTCAAGTCGCCTCTCCTCACTGCAACAAACGAACGGATACAATCTCAAGGTTCTTTACCTAAATCGCCTGTGCCTTGGAGCTTGCTAGTCCTTGCTATGAGGTGTAATAAAGATTCTATCTCCAAACGTTTCTCAGATGCCGGACTTTTCTTACACAACCGAGGCAGCTGGGGAAGTGGTTCACTGGCCTATTTGCACTATAAGCGAACACGAAAGCATGTGAATTTTTATTACGTATGACTCTGCACACAGTGCCCAGTTTTTGACACCACTGTGTAGACGCATTCCTTCAGACCATCGTCCCAGCCTAAGCTACTGGGCTGGGAATGATGTGGTTCTGTCTCGACGAGAGGTTGTCCTGTATGGCTATGGACATGTGTGGCAAGATTTACTAAGGGATGGGCTCGCTGCCAATTGCTTTCAACTCCCCAACATGCCGTTTCTACGAGCTACGAATCATAAAAGTACCTCATACTTTTAGCGCCCTACCACGCTCCATCGATGTCTGCTCAGGCCGTTAACTTTCTAGAGTCTCGCTCAAGATCCATCATGTTGTAATCTTGAGGGAGGACGAGTAATCTCTCACCTATTTTTCGCATATGGAAAATAATTAAAGATTTCATTACATCATGGTGAGGCAGAGAGTGTGCAATCAGATACTGGATTGTAAAGCGTACCCAGGAACAGATAGAGATTCAGTTCACGAGTCGCCAGTGGTGAACGGTTTCTGAAGTCTGTGCACTGATTATCTATGAATAGTCTCAAAGTGGGGTGCGGAAATACTACGGAATGAAGAGATCACCTTCAGTTCTGAGGTTATGCATACGTCCATAAGGAATACCTCAGGAGCAGGTCAGTTGAAGAGGAAGGGGCATTCCTAAGGAGGCAGTCAGAAGTTAAGGGAAAACATACGTACAAAGAAGGTAACTGTGAATAAACCATTGGTAACAGAATAAATACTTCAGTTGATCGATGAAAGAAGGAAGTAGAAAAATGTTCAACGGAATTAAGGATACATATCACTTGACAGTGAAATAAGTAGGAAGTGCAGGGAAGGTAAGGCTAAAGGGTAGCATGAAAAATTTGAAGTAATAGAAAAATAAAGGACAGACTCGGGATATAGGAACGTAACACAGAGTGTCCAATGCAGAGGAAAGTGTGGGTAGATGGGAAGAATACACAAATCTCCTTGAGGGGGAGTATTTGTCTGTTGACCTGATAGAAGAAACGGTAGTCGATATAGAAGAGACAGGGGATCCAGTACTAAAATGTGAATTTAAAAGAGATTTGAAAGACTTAGATCAAATAAAGAAAGAATGAATAGCTAACATTCCATCAGAATTTCTATAATCATAGGGAGGGAGGGAGGGAGGGAGGGAGGGGGGGCGGGGGTTGGTGAAGTGACAGAGACTGTTCTCCTTGGTTAGTAGGATGAATGAGATTGGCCATGTACTATCCAACATTCGGAAAAACCTCATCCAAGTTTGGAAGAGCCGATAAGTACGGGAATTATCGAACATTCAGCTTTCCAGTTCAAGCATCCAAGTTACTGTCAGGGGTAATACATAGAAGAATGGAAAAGAAAATAGAGGATATGTTAGATGATGATCAGTTTGACTTTAGGAAAGGTGAAGGCACGAGAAACGCACTTCTGACGTTCGGCTGTTTATGGAAGCAAGAGTAAAGAAAAACCAATACACGTTTATAGGATTTGTCGACCTGATAAAAGCATTCGACAACGTCAAACGATGCAAGATGTTACAAATCGGGCTAAGCTATAGGGAAAGATGTAAAAGAGGCATGTGAGAATAATAAGAGAGGAAGAACAAAGCAGTCGGATTAAAAAAGGTGTAATGCAGGGATACAATATTTCACCGCTACTGTTCAATCTCTACATCGAAGAAGCAATGACGGAAATAAAGTTTCAGGAGTGGAATTAAAATTCAAGGTGAAACGATATCACTCGTAAGTTTCGCCGATGTCACTGCTGTCCTACTTGGAAGTGAACAACTATTACACGATCTGCTGAGTGGAGTGAACAGTCGATGAGAACAGAATATGGACTGAGAGTAAGAGGAAGACGAAAGTGGTGAGTCTTTCGCTGTTGTAATCTCTGTTACTGCCCATCAGGGTTGGGGATCACGAAGTAGATGAAGTTAAGGAACCCTGCTACCTAGGCAGGAAAATAAACCCTGACGTATTGGGCAAGGAGGACATAAAAACCAGACTACTTATTGGCCAAGAATGCTCCTTTTGCCAATGCTAGTCTATCAATATCAAACATAGGCCATAATCTGAGGAAGAAATTGCTGAGAATGTATGTATGGAGCGTGGCATTTTATAGTAGTGAAACATGGACTGTGGGACAACAGATAGAGAAGAGAATCGAAGCATTTGAGATGGGGTGCTAGAAAAATCTTGAGAATTAGGTGGAGTAATGAGGTAAGGAAGGAAGTAGTTCTGTGCATAATCGGCGAGAAAAGAAGTGTATGGAAAACACTGACAACAAGAAGGGACACAATGGTAGAGTATCTGGTAAGTCCAGAGGTGAAAAAAATATAGAAGACAGACGGTAATACAGCCAGCAAATAATTGAGGATGTTGGCAGCAAGTCCTACTCTGACACAAAAAGGTTGGCACCAGAGAGGAATTCTTGGGGGCTGCATTAAACCAGTCAGAATACTGATGGTCCAGAAGAAAAATAAATGAAACCGCACATTTTCACAGCACAATATTTTCTTTCTTACAGTCTGTTCTGCCCCCAGGAGCTCAGAATTCATTTTCTGGGTTTAGGCTTGGCCAAGCTAAGTTCCTGAGCTGAGCTGAGCTGGGAACTGGTAAGCTCTGCCAGTCCCTTGTCACGGTAAGCTCTGGGCATTCTTCAGCACCTCCGTGCGGCGCGGCGGTGGAACGTTATATGGTCTCAGGGAATGGGGATGCTGGCTTGAACACCCTGATTGAGAAGGCAGGGTAAACATCTATATAAAACAAAGTCAATCTCAAGGTGTGCTGCAAGCTGCTAAGATGCATGGCTGTTGAGTTGTAACAGCGCTAGTGGGCAACCTCTGGCGAATCTGCCACACCTCAGTGGTATAAGGCTTACTCAGGCACTGGAGCTCTGTCTGAGTGGACCCGTTTTCCTTAGCTGCTCGTGGAACAAAAATTGATCCTCCGAAATTTTCTGTTCCACCGGCCCCCGCCCAGCGGGAAGCGTAAGCCGCTGGAAGTTACCAGCACCCAGTCCAACAAAAGGTCTAGTGTAGCAAGTCCTGTTTCAGCCAGTAGTAACAGAATGCATACTGTTTTGCAGAATGTTTTTCTTAAATTAAAATACAGGGTAGTTTTGAGGAATTTCAGAAATTTTATACAGGGTGTTACAAAAAGGTACGGCCAAACTTTCAGGAAACATTCTTCACACTCAAATAAAGAAAAGATGTTATGTGGACATGTGTCCGGAAACGCTTACTTTCCATATTAGAGTTCATTTTAGTTTCATCAGTATGTACTGTACTTCCTCGATTCACCGCCATGATTCCATACAGGATACTCTACCTGTGCTGCTAGAACATTTGCCTTCACAAGTACGACACATGTGGTTCATGCACGAAGGAGCTCCTGCACATTTCAGTCGAAGTGTTCAACAACAGATTCGGTGACCGTTGGATTGGTAGAGGCGGGCCAATTCCATGGCCTCCACGCTCTCCTGACCTCAACCCTCTTGACTTTCATTTATGGGGGCATTTGAAAGCTCTTGTCTACGCAGCCCCGGTACCAAATGTAGAGACTCTTCGTGCTCGCATTGTGGACGGCTGTGATACAATACGCCATTCTCCAGGGCTGCATCAGCGCAACAGGAATTCCATGCGACAGAGGGTGGATGCATGTATTCTCGCTAACGGAGGACATTTTGAACATTTCCTGTAACAAAGTGTTTGAAGCCACGCTGGTACGTTCTGTTGCTGTGTGTTTCCATTCCATGATTAATGTGATTTGAAAAGAAGTCATAAAATGAGCTCCAGCATGGAAAGTAAGCGTTTCCGGACACATGTCCACATAACATTTTCTTTCTTTGTGTGTGAGGAATTTTTCCTAAAAGTTTGGCCGTACCTTTTTGTAACACCCTGTATACAGAAGGGCTTAGAAGGCATCGCTGGCACCTTAAAATCTGTTAGGAGCTAGATGTTTAAACTAAGAGTCCGACTGCGTCTAACAAGTCAACAACCTTCAGAAAGCTCAATGCCTCAGGGAGTATGCGATAGAAACTGAATTGCGCAACACCCTGAACTACAGCAAGAGTGATTAGACTTGCAAGGATCTAGTTGACATTCCCGTTGAAGAACTGAAAGCCGGATGGACCTGGGAAGGCATTGTCGACGTGCAAAAAGAGACGAAATGCGTTGATAACGATCTTACAAGATCTGACACTCTTATCCTTACCTTCAACACCACCAAACTACCAGAGCATGTGAAGGCAGGTTTCCTATGTCTAAGTATTCTCCAAAGCCAATGCATTGTTTTAAACGCCAGGACTTTGGGCGCACTACTCTTGGCTGTAAAGGAGATGCTACTTGTAGAGAAGTGCGGTAAAGCCGCCTGCGATAAAGTTGGTTGCTCCACTCCTCCAATGTATGTCAACTTCGCTGGGGATCACCCTCTGTAGAACAGGAACTGCAGAGTTTCCCTTGAGTAACGGAAGGCAAAGGAAACCAAAATGACAAAGCTCATCCTATATGGTGAAGCCAAGATGATCTACGAGCAGACGTCCATACAGCCATCCACGTTCGCTGCCTCCTTTTCTTCTGTTCTGAAACAGTTAGTCCTCAAAACTGCTACACAAACGGAGGTTGCTGCTGTCAGTGCTAACACCTGCGTTTTCAATAGGCTACAGCAATCCATTTGAAGCCTGCCCCCCCCCCCCCAAACTTCAGAACAGGCTGTGGCTGCTGATACCAGGGAACGTCCTGCCCCCTCCACAAGTCAAGGCTTCTGCAGCGCCCAGCGCTGCTACAACCACTAACACTTCTGAGGTTGTGGTTACAAAGCTGCCTCACTCCAAAAAATTAAAGTTGAAGAAGACACGAGGTACCCCATTCGATGGTGTCATCCTCTCTGACATCTCTCTCGAAACTTATTCACAGGCGATGGAGCTTGCTATCACACTGGGCCAATCATCTCGCAAAGGACTGAGCCTCTACCGATTGTGCGTTCCCCTCCCTGGCAGAAAGTCAGGAAGAAACTACCAGCTGTGTGAGAGATGGCGCCCATTACACAGCACAACATAAATCGGTTCAGGACACATTTGGAGGAACTGAAACAGCAATGTCCCCTATGATAGTGTTTACAGTAAACACATTTCAAAGCATTCGATGCCCCTGTACTATTGGGATATGCTATATCACAAGGACTACCTGGCTGGGAAAAGGACCAAAGGACGGGTCTGTGTCTGTCAATAATGAACACCATTCTCCCCCTGGCTAATGACTTGCAAGCAGTTCCAGTTGAAATTCAAGCCCATCAGAGGACTACAGTTGGCTCACAGTATTGATCTCTGCTAGATGCGTCTACTGTACACAGGGTCTCACGGATCTGGTGGAACAACATCCCTGACCTTATCTCCTCCTGAGAGACCTCAGAGACCTCAATGCTCATCATTACTTGTCGTGCTCGACCCATATTTGCGCTCTTGGTTGGGTTTAGGAGAGCCTCATGGTGTCCCCACGAGCTGTGCATCCTAATCATGGTTATTAACACTCATTTCTGTACTGCTACTGGGTTTTTATCAGCCACCGACCTCTCTTTCTGCTCTACATCCATCGTGGACTCGGTTCAGTGGGAAGTTACTGACGACCTTCATTCCAGTGACAATTCCCATCTCGCATCCACTGACTGGATGGAGCATTACCTGAACAGAAGCCACCAAAATGGTCAGCACCGCGAGCTGGAGGCTGTCCAGCCAGCCAGCCAGCCAGCCAGCCAGCCAGCTGGCTGTGTTTGAACATCACAACAGTGTCCAGGTATTAGTGGACCACATAAAAAGTGATCCATAATGCCACTGACTTAGCTACCCCATAGTCCTCAGGTAATCGTAACAGGCAACACGTACCTTGGAGGACTGATAAGTGCCGCACGGCGATCCTGAACAGGCATGCATGTCTTCTTGGAACTCGAATAGTGGCAACTATTTATTTACAGCTCGTACAAAATAGATGCGTGTTTCAAAGTTTAACTGAGCTTAAAAGTTGTCACCAGTGATGTGTATAACCCGTTGCCAGCGACGTTGAAGTCGTAGGATACTCTTAGCACTGCCAGTTGTGTTCACAGTTCGAGCGGCGCCGTCTATTGCTCGTCGAATTTGTAGCAGTTCTGAAGCGAATGACATGAAGCGTTTCCTTCAGTATAGAAACTGAGCCGGCCGGAGTGGCCGAGCAGTTCTAGGCGCTACAGTCTGGAACCGCGCGACCGCTACGGTCGCAGGTTCGAATCCTGCCTTGGGGATGGATGTGTGTGATGTCCTTAGTTAGGTTTACGTATTTCTAAGTTCTAGGGGACTGTTGACCTCAGATGTTAAGTCCCATAGTGCTCAGAGCCATTTGAACCATTTTAGAAACTGGGTTGAAATCACGAGGGCTTAAATCAGAGGAGTGCAGTAGGTGGTATAGCACTTAGCAGCCCCATCAGTCAAAGAAACCAGTAACAGCTTGCTAGGAGTGTGTCTAGATAGCGCCTGGAGGCATACCTCAAACGCTGACAGAACATTCTGCAAAAACTACGGCCCATGCAAGCCATGATCTGGCGTTACGTTGCTACGTACCACCACAGATCGTGGAAAGTTGGACTTACGATCCATATGATCCAAAAACTCTGAATTATGCAGCTCTCTCTTCTCCATGTGGGAGCGGGAATCGGTGCTGTCAGAGACTTGTGATACTGCACTCTGTCACGATGAAATCCGTTAGTGGAGACCGCCATTTGCCAGCAGCGTCAAAGGAAATGCTCCTTGAATGTTTTAATTTGATATGGCACATCGGTCACTTCCCCGACTCGTGGAGAGAGGCTACTGTGACACATTCCCTCAAACCAGGAAAGGACTGCAGAAATCCCAGTAGTTACCGGAGTATCGCCTTAACGGAGCTATGTAGGAAGGCCCTGGAGCGAATGGTCAACCGTCGTCGGGTCTGGTTTGGTTGTTGCAGACAACACAATTCCTTAGTCGCTCTCAGTAATGACACGGGAGATTTCGGTCTGCTATCGTCAATTACCAGTTAATCAGTTTTAAACAACTGTCTATTCCTTTCATGCCTTTATTCCGTAGTTTTGTGTGTCCTCTGTCAAATACCTGTATTATTTCAGCATTCATAGCAAGGCAGACGGCTAAACAATCTATCAGCGCCTTACCGACCACATCGCGGCTATTAAGCGGCAAAATTAAATTTAAACAGTTTTCTTTCCAGCAGCACCCATATAAGCGCAAGAAACACGAATACTAATACTTCTTCACAGGACTAGGTGTACCTGGCGCAGCCGGTATTTTATGGTTCTTCCAAGCAGAGTTCGCATAATTTTGTGTTTCTGTGTAACGAAGCGCCATTAAAATTATTTACTCTGTTCAGTAGTATTACAGCAACTGAAAGGGAATAGTCTGGATGAACTTCAGTTCTAAATTTCATTTTGATAAGAAATTTTAGTGGAATTTTCTGCTATAATGTCGTTCTACGAAGTAGCGTGTTAGGATTAGCCACAGATGTGTGTCATCCCCTGATTATTTTAGCTCAGACGTAATGAATTATTTCACTGAGTCTTAGAAAGCATTAGTGAATCCAATAAGATAGTAAGCTGCACGTTACGTATAGTCTCGAACCCAATGAAAATACATCCGCTGCAATTTCTGTTAATCAACTTTAACTACGGCAAAGTTAAAAACTTTAACAACCGTAAGTAATAATGAACAGTCATGAAAAGTTTTATTTCTCACCAACAGTACGATTTTCAGATACATAAAACTGGTGCTCTATAACTGTGGGGCTGACTTAATTGTTACAATATATTACTAATGTACACTGTTGTATGTGATAACATTATACAGTGTATTAATTAAGTAAATGTATTTTTTCGTGACTATTGAACGAGAGCAAACGTCGGAAGGAAGGGCGTAACCTGAGAGGACCATTGAAACCACAAGATTAATAAATACCAGTTACGGACGGCAGTGTCAAATTCTGATCGTTGTGTATGTACAAGAGGTATCTGGTGCAGGTGTTGAAATATGGAGTGGTTGTACAATACACAAAAGAAAACCACACTACTACGTGAACACAACACGGATATATGATGAGTAGAGATTTATGTATTTTGCTTAATTACTTGTTGTGTTGCGTGTGACTTAACTCCGCGTAGACCAAAGGTGCAGATGGACCAGAAAGTTAGCTATGGCTTAACTGTGACAGAAGTATGGTGTGAAACTGACATACGAGGGTTGCCCAGTAAATAATGCCCCATATTTTTTTTCTCCGAAATAAAAAATATTAGAAATGTGAAACTTTAGGTGCGAGTTATTTGAAGTTTCCCGCGTGTGTACGCAAAGTTTCAATTTCCTCCGACAGAGAGCGGTGGTGTAGGAATGTTCTAAAATGGCGTCTGCAAGTGACATCCGTCAGAAACAACGTGCAGTGATTGAATTTCTCGTAGCAGAGGAAGAAACCGTGGGCAATATCCATAAACGCTTGTGCAACGTCTACGGAACATCTGCAGTCGATAGGAGTACGGTTGGTCGCTGGGCACAGAGGGTGAAAGCATCAGAGGGCGGTGCTGCGGAGCTCCGAGATTTGCCGCGGTCGGGAAGGCCTCCCACGGCTGTCACGCCTGACATGTTGCAGCGGGCTGATGTTCTCATTCGACGGGATCGACGCATTACGACTCGACAATTGGCACTGGAGTTGTCAGTAAGCAAAGGAAGTGTGGATGTGATTATCAATCAGCTTGGATACTCAAAAGTGTGTGCAAGATGGGTTCCTCGGTGTCTTACTGTCGATCACAAATCCCAAAGAAAAGACATTTCTTTCGATTTGTTGCGACGCTTTCACGTTGACGGGGAGGCCTTTTTGTCACGGATTGTGACAGGTGATGAAACTTGGGTGCATCATTTTGAGCCCGAAACAAAAAGACAATCGATGGAATGGCGTCATGCTTATTCTCCACAGAAGAAAAAATTCAAAACAGGTCCTTCAGCCGGAAAAGTCATGATGACTGTGTTTTGGGATTGCGAGGGCGTAATTCTCATTGATGTGATGCCAAAAGGCAGTACCATTAATTCAGAGGCTTATGTCAAAACATTAGACAAACTTAAGCAGCGCTTCCGGCGCCTTGGGCGTCATGTTAACCCACAGGATGTTTTGATTCAGCATGATAACGCTCGTCCTCACACAAGTTCGAGGACTTGTGAACACATCGCGAAACTGGGTTGGATAGTGTTACCCCATCCACCCTACAGCCCCGATTTGGCTCCTTCAGACTTTCACTTGTTTGGGCCAATGAAGAATTTCATTCGTGGAAGACGTTTTGCCGATGACGAAGAAGTGATTCACGAAGTGACAACCTGGCTCCGTAGGCAGAGTAAAGATTTTTACCGGCAGGGAATACACGCTCTTGTGTCTCGCTGGAAAAAGGCCGTCGAACTTGAAGGAGATTATGTGGAAAAATAAAGCAAGTAGACAAAACATCAGTCTTTCACATATGTAAATTTGATTGTTGTGGAATAAATACTTCTGGAGAAAAAAAATATGGGGCATTATTTACTGGGCAACCCTCGTAGATAATTTATCGGAACCTGCTGAAACTGAATTCGGCTTGAACAGATTTAGTAAATTAAATAGTTGGTCCTTCATTCACGAAAGGTGAACAAATGGAAAGCATGGCTGAGCAGGTACGTGACAGAAAGATTAACGGACATGAACTAAGACAGGCAAAAAAGTGTACCTGCATGTTCGCCTATTCCTAGTCCAGCTGCGGAACTATTACGCAAGCAAGGGGAGCGAGATAAAGAACACTAATTGGTATTAAAAAAAGCGCGAAAGGAAACGCGATGACAGATTAGTAGCCGAGGTACAGAAATGATTAGATGAAGGTTTAAAATAAGAGTTAAAAGAATTAAAGGATGCATGTAAGGACTTACTAGAGTTAGTGCAGTCTTCGTTCACATGGTTAGAAACTTCAAAAACTGATCACTTAGTAGTGAAAGAAAAAGTTCATAAATTAACTCAAAAATTCGATGGGCTCGTAATCAGTGTTAACGTAGACTTAGAGAAAAATTTTACGAAGAAACTGAGAACAGAGATCGTCAGTTTTAAAACTGGTTAGATGCGAAAAATACAGATATATACAGAGCGCGTCGAGGTTTAAGTGAAAGGAGCGATACGTCGTTTAACAGTGTTGACAATGCTACAAGCTTTGCATCCGAGTCGGACGACACACTTAGTAAACAGAAGCGAATCGACACGCTGTGTCAGCGTGACGCGACGGAATGTTTTGGTGCAAATCACAGCCCAGTAGCTAGTAAGAAACACACAACAAACAGTGATACACCGCGTGATATGTACGGCAATGCAGGAAGCTTTCAGTGCAGTTGCACGCCACAATATCTAGATCTATCAGAATGTAACAACCGTAAAGAAAGTCAACATCCTGTAGGTACGGAGGCAGGGCCTCCAGTTTTATTGGCTGCAGGAAAAGAGCTTAAATAAGCACATGCAGTTCTTGATATTTATAGATGACAAAAATCGATTCACCCAGTAGTTTATATTAAGGACTGCAGAGATACTTTGCCCAGCGCATGGAATGAAAAACAGAGACTCTGGTTCATTCTTCCACTTATTCAATGCGAACCAGCACTGCGGGCAACAGAAATATCAGAATCGTGTACCATACAAGACCAATTTTGGTTATCTAGCATTCAGTGACCCTTAATGGAAGAGGCCTACAATCGTGAAGGTACAATCCAAAAACAGGGATCATTAAGTAAATATTTCGATTGATATGTTAATAAAACGAGGTATAGGGATGAAACCATCTCTTAGCGGTAGCGGCTTCTCGTACCGTACCGTACCGTACCGTACCGTACCGATATCGACGTCGACAAGCTCTTACCTTTGGCTCTATGTTGCTCAACAAGCGCAGATTCCTCTGAAATTAGTTGGAGGGCCGCCTTGCTGGGTCCTAAAGGGCAATAAGACAGTTAGCATCGTGATGGGAGGATCAGTGGAACAACCAAGCTGTCGCTATGTTGGCGTAGTCTGGAAAGGATATTCAGGAGTCATGTTGATCTGTATTTGGCTAGCAGTGCTGAGGAACCGCAGGAATGGATTACTAAAATCCCGCCGAAGCGTGTTTACCAGAGCTGATGATTGCTCAGGCTCTGTGTTGGTTATGAAGTTCGCGCCTCTATGGAATTTCTAGGCTATAATATATGAGCAACAATTTGTGTCTTAAAGATGTTAAATTATACTTCCAATAAGATAAAATGTACGAAGATCTGAGTCGTTGTTCTTAAATGTCTGCGGCGCCTCTAATTTTGGTTAATGTTAGTGATGGCCTCTACATGGAAGCTTGTTAACATTCAGAATAAATGTAGTGCTCAATTTGTAGTTGTCGTTAGGCGGAAAATTGTTCATGGACTTGACTCTACCGTGTCTAGTTCATTCAGGTTAATCTACTGCTTTCTCTGCTTCAGGTCATGCATATCGTGTCTATTTTAAGTGGTTTGTTTGGAAATTTTGGTTTGTTTTGGGACACGTTGTCCCTTTTGACGTTGGCTCCAGCAGTGTACGCCCCCAGGAGCAATAGAATTTAAAGCAATTTTCTTGCGGTTGGCTTAATTATTTGTTCCAGGTGGATTTTGTATAACTATTTTATGTTGATATTATCTTAAGCCAACCGTAAATGTGGTGTCTGAGTTTAACTGTGTGTAAACAATTGAGCAGAAAATTTAAGAGTATCGCTCTGGCTGTGATTTGAGCTTACACTTTTGTTCTAGTGAACCGGGGACGTAGAAACGACGGAGACGCTTCGTCCCCGCCGTAGCCCGCAGTGGTACACAACCCTACAACAGTCTACTCACCCCACCGACGCCCCGCACCGAACCCAGCGGTTCGGCCCTCAGTGGACCCCTCCCCCCCTCCCTCCCCTCTCACACCATACGAGTGTAACCCCAATGTTTGCGTGGTAGAGTAATTATGGTGTGCGCGTAGGTGGAGAAAGTGTTTGCGCAGCAATTGCCGATGTAATGAAACTGAGGCGGAATAAGGGGAACCAGCCCGCATTCGCCGGGACAGATGGAAAACCGCCCTAAAAACCATCCACAGACTGGCAGACTCACCGGACCTCGACACTAGTCCGCTGGGCGGATTCGTGCCGGTCCCGCCCGGAAAGCAGTAAGTTAGACCGAGCGGCTAACCGGTTGGGCGAGCTTACACCTACTGTTTTATTTGCGCTGCACAGAATTTTGTTAAGACTCCTTGCGCTCTGGCGTCGATGCTGTTTACCGATCCTCCACTCATTTTGGGTCCAGTCGGCTTACACAGCCGCCTGTTTGTGATTTTGTGCACAAGCCTTGGGCAGCGAAAGGTTGTGCTGTTCATCTCCTACAGTGTTGTTTCTTCCAAGCACAGCCGTGGCCTTTGAACTGCTGTGACACTTCAACTTAAACAACAGCGTCAGAGTCACTCTGTTAATAAAGGTTCTTTTTTTATAACCATGTTGCTTCTTTAAATTGTTTAAATATTTTACTAGTGTTTGGAATTTCAACTGCCATTCTTAATTGATGTAAATTTTAATTATTTGAATATTATTGTGGGACCTTGTAAGCATTTCTACCATGTCTCTTTTACGATGTTCCAAAAATATTATTGTCGTTCTTCGGTCGCTTTGTATTTTAGTACAAGAATTTTTTGGCAGTGGTCTATTATGTGACCTGTTCAGTTTTATTAAATTTTTTTATTGTCTTGTTCTCACGAAGTTTTGGTAAATGTTGTGGCGTTTTATATTTGGCTTGAGCTTTGCCTGACCATAAGGTAAAAGATAAATGATACAAACAGTGGTCGATGGCAGAAAATACAAATTGCAACTCGCAAGCACCGATTATTGTTCAGTATTCAAATCAGTCTTTGTTTGATGCAATTCAGCCTGTGCAAAATAAATTGTATGTTGTACCAGTGAATGAACTGTGACCATTACCCACTGATCTAGCCCTTCGTCGTTTTCTTTCTTGGCCGATTACCATCCAGTATTCGTTAGAAATAGTTACTGTAACCGAAAGTGACTTTAAACAGTTCTTTTCTGTGTTGGATTCAATCTATGTACACAGGAAGACTTGGGCGAGCATGGAAACCATGGTTCATCTCCTCTGCAAAAGAGAAAAACGTAACCATTCGCCACACGGAAGTCGTAATGGTAATGGGAATAAGAATATTGGTAGTTCTAACGGCAATAGGCAACAAACAGGAATGGCAATCAGTCATTCAACAGAAACGACGACATGAGGATAGCAGCGTCTCGAGTCCGAACTATAGTGCGAAGAGGCGCAACACGCGGCAAGGAAATTGTTCAGGGTAGTGGAAAGGTAACCAGGGCCTGCTGAATAACAGCTCAAATGTATCAAGCAACAATCATCAAGAGAGTTTAAGTGTACTAAACCCACATGTATAACAGTGGCAGCACCTGAACCAAAACGTGCATATTGTAAAAGTTACGAATGCCGTTCATGTTCGTCATGCACAGAACTTGTGCAAGCCATGGTGGCAGGAGAAATGTGTGACGTACCTGTGAGCTTAATTATAGACACAGGAGCTAAAGTTAAAGTAATGATTGTAGGTATCTTTCAGAAAATCCCCCAAACCCAGAAACTACCCACACTGCTGGTAAAAAAACCTGTATGGTGAAAGCCGCTGTTGGTGCACAGTAACAGAAAATGAAGCATCAAGTACATCTGGTAATTAGAATAGGTGAGGAAATTATTAAATGCAGCTTCCTAGTAGTCTGGGGATTCTTGGTTGCCTGTAAACTAGGCTGCGAGTCCCTCCGTGACAGAGCCGGCTTGTGTGGCCGAGTGGTTCTAGGCGCTTCAGTCTGGAACCGCGCGACTACTACGGTCGCAGGTTCGAATCCTGCCTCGGCCATGGATGTGTGTGATTCCTTAGGTTCGTTAGGTTTAATTAGTTCTAAGTTCTAGGCGACTGATGACCTCTGAAGTCAAGTCGCATAGTGCTCAGAGCCATTTGAACCATTTTTGACTACGCGGAACTATGTACACAACAGAGATATTAGTAAATGTTCTAAGAAAATTTGCGAACATCCAGAAATCGAAATTTGACAGGCAACAAACAAAGTTCTTAGGACATACCATTTCACCATTGGGTATTACCCCTGATCCAAAATAAATGGGAGCAAGTCAGGAGTTTCCTCAACGGCAAACCAAAAAGTGTGTGAGTGTTCATCCGACTCCTGTCATTGTTCAGGTATTTCGTGCTTCATCAAACCCGAAATAGCAAACCATTGTTGGGTTTACTTACGAAAATGCACCATGATTGTGTACAATAGAATGGCAACAATAATTTGGGTGACAAAAGTTTTGACCAACAGTGCTCTTCTAATAGTCAGACATGTAAAACGAGTTTTTCATATCAGCTGATGCTTCTACCTATGGGCTGGGGTGTCAATTCAAATAGAAGTTAACTGTGGATAGGAGGTAGGAGTAATTGGTTCTGTGATTAGGGTACTCAAGCTGTGAGCGGAACTAGAAATCTTAGCGGAGGTTTGGGCAGTAAAGAAGTTCCGCTTTACCATTTATGGTAAACCTGTAAAGGTTTTTGCTGACTAAGTGCTAGGTTTTCTGTTGCCTTGTAATCTATTACATAATTAGCGTGATAGACCCTCACTCTCGAAGAGTACCAGTTACGTGTCATGTATATTAAGGAAAGTGACAATGTAGGCTTCGTCTCACCTAGCGCTAGGCATCAGCAAAGAAACAGAACTAACAGAGCATCAGAATACAAAATACTGTTGGTATACTAACGTAGGTTCTGGCACACGTCGTAATATTGACCTTTTTAGATATAAAATGATTAATTTTTGAACATTTTTATCGATTTTAAGTTAGGACATATTTCAACACAAAAATTGGTTGATCAAGAGAGACATTGTTTTATTTAAAAAAGATTATTTTAGTGGCACAAAGATGGTGAATGGTAATTTTATAATAGTTTTTGTAATTATTTTGTCACTGAAGCACCTGAAATGATTATAATGCGTTTAGTTTCACCAATTATTTCACTACATTTTAAACGTTTATAGATGTTGATATTACATACTAAAACTGCAAAATCCCCTCCAGTGTCCTACACACACCTTCTGCATTTTGGACTCCACTGATCCGATGCACGTGGCGTTAACCAAAGAGTAACTTCTTAATAGCAGCCCGAATAAATGAAGTGCTTCTGTTAACGGGGGTAGGACGTCAAACAGGCCGACTTGGAGCAGGAGAGGCACCACAGGACATTTTAATTTCCACTGTCTATACTTTTACAAATAAAGTCATACAACTTTGTCAGCATGACCAGGAAGGATTCAGAATTCACGCTCTTAGCAGTGGAACTTCGAAAATAATACCGAAATAATTTTTTTTACATGTGAAATTTCATCATCTTTTTCACTTACTAATGGCAGCATTTGTTGCTATAGGTACACTTTTCTTTATAAGTAAGAGAGATTCTTCGATGAATTTTGCACAGAATACAAACCATACTTAAAGGTGTATGAAACTCTAGAATTTGCCAAATCTGTTAAAAACTGTGGTAAAAATTAAGGTAAATAACAGTAAAATTTGTGATTTTTTTCTAATCATGAAGTTAAAAATACAACAGCTCATTCGTTTTTTCATAAATTAAATAAATTCTAGAGTTTCATAACCTGTAAATATGGTATGTATGCTGTGCAAAATTCATCGAAGAATCTCTCTAACTTACGAAGAAAAGTGTACCTATAGCAACAAATGCAGCCATTAGTAAATGGAAAAAATGGATTTTCACACATAAAAAATATTATTGTTATGTTTTCGAACTTCCACTGCAATGAGTGTGAATCCTTTATCCTTCCTGGTGATGCTGACAATTTCCAGTGTCTATACTTTCATAAAACTTTAACATGTCCTGTGATGCCTCTCCTGCTCCAAGTCGGCCCGTTTGACGTCCTACCCCCCTGAAGTACATAGGTGAGTGTGTTTGTTGTTTCAGTCCAACGGCTACCTCTCGCCAAACATTGCGTTGTATTGACCTCCAGTGATGTGAACCTCCTTTGGTCAATGCTTGGGCTAAGTTCGGCTAACATAGCTTGTTCGCAAACTCTATGTATAGTTCATATTAGTGACATAGCAGACGCAAATTATTTAATTTTTTAATAGTTCATATTGGATGCAAATAAATTATTTGCTTCACATTATCGTATTTTATCTGAATGAAGAAATGTAACTAACATCTAGTGTTAATTACAATACTCGAATTTAAATACAAATTACTCATTTTTCCAATGTAAATTAAAATCTGTTCCCTTATTAATTTAAGTAGAGAATATCTCAGTGCCATCTGTTAACAGATTTTCACACTACTGTTCAACTTGAGCTCACAAGCTCTCTGTCAAAGGTAGACATGTAAGCTGTGTTACATTGCTTAAGGTGCACCAAATTCAGAGGTAATTGAATAGCTGTGTTTCAGGTTCAGGTGTCCTATTATTAACCACAGTATACACAAGGGCAAGGGGCAAAATCTTATTTTCAGCCAAACAGCAACAGATTTTAAAAATTAAAAATACTAGCAATATCTACACAAAAAGACCCATCCAACAATATATAATTCGAGAAAATCAATTAACATTCCAAAAGTGAAAATATTTTTATTTTTCATTACTTTCCTTCTCCTTAAAACACTTCAGAAAGATATATAAACCTTCATTTATTTATCGATAAACCCTGAAAAATATTATACATTAAATGATATGGTTTGAAAAAGTAATTCTGATTGATCTACCTGCTCTGCCTCAATACGATCAACCTGAAATTTGTCTGATTTGTAACAAATTCTGCCATCATTGCACCACTGTGTACAATACTAATCCTAATAAACCACATACATATTACAATGAAATAAATAGGTCTAAATACTTTTGTAATAATTTATTAAAATTTGTAAATGTAGTAAACAACTGTTCAGTATTAGCCATGCCATCTTGTTTGAACATAAACATACGTATACCTTCACTAGTCATTTTATACAGACATTACAAAGGAAAAGAATTACTGTACAAACTTCTATTGCAAAAATAGCTAAAATGTTAAATATGGATCACGAAATTAGTGTATAATACAAAACAATTTACTTAATGACATCATTTTTTAAAAATGATGAATCTATAGAGACTCACTTTAAATGGATTCAAATTCCTTTTGCTTCTGCATCACATCAGAGGTCATTCAATATCAATAAAATATCATGAAATTAAGACAGAAATTCCAGATAGAACACTGACAGTTTTTACTTCTGTTCTATCTTCTGCATCATTTGTGAGACTTTTTACCATACATAACTACATACACTAATGTATTGTTTGGTATTCTGTCAATAAAAGTAACAGATAATTTCATTGATTAGTATGATTCATGGGAAGAATATAGTAGTCACACAAAAGACAACAAAGAGCATAATTGGTATAAAATTCTGTAGATTATCAACATCTCCTTTCAATTCTGTAACACATTTAAAATCATGACATGCACTGTAAGCTCTGTGATAATTTTGTGATAGATGTAAATTCCAAGTTTCTTCAGGAAAGATTTCATTTCTTCGATTTCTCAATATGATGCATATAGCATACAGTGACAAACCAAGCAACTGATTTTTTTTCGGTTTCTCTGGTATGCCATAATTCATGCTTGTTAGATTTAAAACTCTATTGAGTTGTAGAAAAGCGTGATACCTATTTCTGTTGTTTCTTACTATCTAATGCAGCTAGTTCTACAGCTTGTAATTCATAAAAACGATATTTTAGTATTTTGCAACATATTTTCTCATTGGTACCTCATAATTAGACACATGTTTAAGAATGGGTATTGAATTTCCATAGATTCCAGAAAAAATTTACCTTCGTTTGGAAGACTATAACGATGCTGGAATCGAAATGAAAGATAATCTGCCTCTCTAAGAATACAATCATTTGCACATCGACTCTGTGAAAATTCGTTACATCGCCTTCTCACATTACTTACTTAAATCTTCGAAAAATCCACCTAACATTTCCAATGGAGAGAAGACATTATTTTTCTTCTTCCTGATTTTACCATTATTAAGTATATGTCCTTCCATACATATTTCACCTGCAATAAATGACGTTAAATGCAGTAAAACTGATGATTATTTCATTAAGTTTATTAGCTATCGCTCAGCCTTTTTATTTGATTTCCCATCATATGATGGTTGATCTGTACCATCAGCTCCAATGACATTCACGTTCATTTACAACTGAGAATGATAAGGTTACACCCATACATCACTAATACCAATGTTGATTTCTGTGTGCTTATTTGGAATATTCAGGTTATTTTTACAATTTTCATTTACTCAGAATGATTCAAAATGATGACTTTGAGTCTTGGTCGTTCATAAAGATTAAAACAATTTCAGCTCCACAATAACTGTTATACACTCCTGGAAATGGAAAAAAGAACACATTGACACCGGTGTGTCAGACCCACCATACTTGCTCCGGACACTGCGAGAGGGCTGTACAAGCAATGATCACACGCACGGCACAGTGGACACACCAGGAACCATGGTGTTGGCCGTCGAATGGCGCTAGCTGCGCAGCATTTGTGCACCGCCGCCGTCAGTGTCAGCCAGTTTGCCGTTGCATACGGAGCTCCATCGCAGTCTTTAACACTGGTAGCATGCCGCGACAGCGTGGACGTGCACCGTATGTGCAGTTGACGGACTTTGAGCGAGGGCGTATAGTGGGCATATGGGAGGCCGGGTGGACATACCGCCGAATTGCTCAACACGTGGGGCGTGAGGTCTCCACAGTACATCGATGTTGTCGCCAGTGGTCGGCGGAAGGTGCACGTGCCCGTCGACCTGGGACCGGACCGCAGCGACGCACGGATGCACGCCAAGACCGTAGGATCCTACGCAGTGCCGTAGGGGACCGCACCGCCACTTCCCAGCAAATTAGGGACACTGTTGCTCCTGGGGTATCGGCGAGGACCATTCGCAACCGTCTCCATGAAGCTGGGCTACGGTCCCGCACACCGTTAGGCCGTCTTCTGCTCACGCCCCAACATCGTGCAGCCCGCCTCCAGTGGTGTCGTGACAGGCGTGAATGGAGGGACGAATGGAGACGTGTCGTCTTCAGCGATGAGAGTCGCTTCTACCTTGGTGCCAATGATGGTCGTATGCGTGTTTGGTGCCGTGCAGGTGAGCGCCACAATCAGGACTGCATACGACCGAGGCACACAGGGCCAACACCCGGCATCATGGTGTGGGGAGCGATCTCCTACACTGGCCGTACACCACTGGTGATCGTCGAGGGGACACTGAATAGTGCACGGTACATACAAACCGTCATCGAACCCATCGTTCTACCATTCCTAGACCGGCAAGGGAACTTGCTGTTCCAACAGGACAATGCACGTCCGCATGTATCCCGTGCCACCCAACGTGCTCTAGAAGGTGTAAGTCAACTACCCTGGCCAGCAAGATCTCCGGATCTGTCCCCCATTGAGCATGTTTTGGACTGGATGAAGCGTCGTCTCACGCGGTCTGCACGTCCAGCACGAACGCTGGTCCAACTGAGACGCCAGGTGGAAATGGCATGGCAAGCCGTTCCACAGGACTACATCCAGCATCTCTACGATCGTCTCCATGGGAGAATAGCAGCCTGCATTGCTGCGAAAGGTGGATATACACTGTACTACTGCCGACATTGTGCATGATGCTCTGTTGCCTGTGTCTATGTGCCTGTGGTTCTGTCAGTGTGATCATGTGATGTATCTGACCCCAGGAATGTGTCAATAAAGTTTCACCTTCCTGGGACAATGAATTCACGGTGTTCTTATTTCAATTTCCAGGAGTGTATTAGCACCACTAAAGACGATTTTATTCTCATTTTCATCGTTACAGTTACTTCTAGATCTTCTATTTCGTCATGAATGTGATAAATAACGGACGATTTGGTTTATAAGTTATTCGTGCACTGATTTCTACATTAGGTTCAAACAATGCAATAATATTTGTTCCATGGTGAAAGTCATCAGTATGCTCAATATTTATTTTAATCCAGCCGATGGATTGTGTTGCTAATGATATTTCTCACACTACACAATTTGAATTAAACTATTGAAGCCAATAGAAAGACTGTGTACATTAAGTCCTAACAAACTTCCAGTACTATCTTCAAATATCAATATACAATTTAACATCGCTCTCAAATGTAATTCTGTTTAAACAGTAAAATATTTTCATGTGGATATTAGGACATGAAAATTTTAAAGGTATATTGGCCAGTGGTAATTACTATTGTTTCATTATCACAGTAAAAGTTACTATCTTTCGATGTGGTGTGTGGACTTAAAAATGTAGTATAAATTCCAACGAATGGTACACTTACAAAATGATATCCTACAGCTACAGTTGATCTTCGTTGAGTACTGATCAATTACCGCTCAGTTCGAACATTCTACTCATTTACTGGGAATTAAGTGAAGACAGATTGTGATCCAAACACAAGAACTCCAGAAAAGAGATCAAAAAAGTAACACATCAAATAATTACCAAACAGTCCCTTTAACTGGAGGTCTTAAAACAACATTGATGATTGTTAATTATATTTTAGCACCAGAATAGCTAAACTGGAATAAAATTAATCATTTATACACGTATTGTAAAAGCTTACATCAAAGGACCAATCATTTATAAAGAAATGTATAAAAAACTTGAAGGTAAAGCAGATACATTTCTTAGTAACTAATGCACTAAGTAACTTGTACATAGAAAAACCTGCAAAACAGTTAAGCATTAAACACTTCCTTGACCTACTCATGATTGATGAATTACCTAACAAACGAAAAATAGTTGCAGAGCACAGCAAAAGCCTTCAAGCGCGGACGCCACATGGCAACACACCACTGCTGGAGTCTCCATATCATGTACTCGCAGAGGCTGGGCTGGCAACTGACCCTTTGAAGTGCGACCTTCAGAGGACCTTCGCGTACACTGGGTGTGTACATCTGCAATAGGGGTCGCTTACACCACAAACTTTTTGCTGCATCCAAGCGGGAAGAAGTGTACCTCCGCCGTGCGGCTATTTTGGTCCACGTCCACGACTGTCACTGCATTTACAATGCAGCAAGCCAAGTGAGGAAGTTTGCCCCGGGTCCAGCACCGCCGATTGAACGCCGCCGTCGCCGTCGCTAAGGGACCTCACAACTGGCTCGCGGGCCTGCGGGTATTGTCAGCTTGTTCAGATCGTAATTTAAGTGGTGTTCTTTCCAAGTCTTGCCATTCACAGGTTCTACAATGTGCTCCTCTCAAGGAGACCGAAGTCATAAACATTTGGTAGTTAAACACTAGAGAATGAGCTCACACTCAGTAAAACAAGAGGAAAGCTTTAAAAGTACTTGGGTTCAGTAGTGAACTTACTACCCTGTTAGGACAGAGCTACAAATATGGTTACTTGTTTTTTATGGTAAATAAAGATCATTCGTGTAGAATGCAATGTGTCTTACAACAAACACTGGAGCATGAAGTTTCTGCTCTATATTAATAATGTTTAAGGCTTACATATTTCAGTTGGCGACAAATAAGGGATTTAAACAACCTGTCTATGCTACAGTTGCAGGTATTGCCAGTGTTGAGACACATTTTACCATGGCCACTGTCACGGAACCTGTGGACCTGATCCACACAGTGACCATTCTGCGCCAGAAGATGCGAAACACCTACCAACTATTGGTGGACCGGTATGCAGCGATCGCCCAGTCGATACCGGAAGTTTCTGGACAATCAGTGCAACTCAACGCCTCCATCAACAACATCCGGGAATTCGATCGTAAGGTTGGTGGAGCAGCATAACATAACGGGGGAGACACACAAATGTGCTTTCCTCCTTGATAACGCCAGTACATCAATTTACCTACCGGAGACAGAACTTCATGCCCTTCCTTTCGCCACTTTGGGAATCAAAGTATTCAAGGAGACTAGAACACAGATACATGTAGTGGCGGTCCGCCACATATTGTCATAAACTGATTCATGTAGGCAATCGATAGCCCGCCTTGAAGGGCTCTCTATGGGATGCTGTTTCCACTCTGCTGACGTGCAATGTGAGCTCTCTCACGCCACTTGTGCGAGAAATGATCCTCTTACGTTCCCAAGACGAGATGTTACGTCACGATCTCTTGAAACTCAGACACGCTTCGAGAGTGGAATCTGAGTATCATTCGCGCCTTTGAGCAATCTTTTCACTCTTTCGCGACCTAGGAAAAACCGCCATTGGTATTTGCCTCCAGCCTCATCTACATCTACATCCATACTCCGCAAGCCACCTGACGGTGTGTGGCGGAGGGTACCTTGAGTACCTCTATCGCTTCTCCCTTCAATTCCAGTCTCGTATTGTTCGTGGAAAGGATTGTCTGTATGCTTCTGTGTGGGCTCTAATCTCTCTGATTTTATCCTCATGGTCTCTTCGCGAGATATACGTAGGAGGGAGCAATATACTGCTAGACTCTTCGGTGAAGGTATGTCCTCGAAACTTTAACAAAAGCCCGTATCGAGCTACTTAGCGTCTCTCCTGCAGAGTCTTCCACAGGAGTTTATCTATTATCTCCGTAACGCTTTCGCGATTACTAAATGATCCTGTAACGAAGCGCGCTGCTCTCCGTTGGATCTTCTCTATCTCTTCTATCAACCCTATCTGGTACGGATCCCACACTGCTGAGCAGTATTCAAGCAGTGAGTGGCACTTCGTTTACTTCCCACCTCTCCCAAAGGTTGGGTGCGGTCCCGTCGGGGCTGCGTCGGTCTAGACAGCTTCTTTCCTGCAGCCAGTACTTCGTCACTCACCCGTCGCTACTGACTGACAAAATGCGCCACGTATGGAAAGTCGGGCCACAATGTGAATGTTAGCCAGTATTCAAGGGCGATGCGTGTGGCTTGACTGCAGGTTGAGCCATCAGTCTTGGGGTGGACAGACAATGCTGCTGACCTAATTGCTATCTCTTTGGTACAGTCCATTACTACCCTTTCCAAGAAGCTGATGTCTTGTTGTCTTCTTTAATGAATTACAGTGGACCTGCAGATACACACTAGTTCCTCCATTGCAATTACTGACTGGTTAGCATATCACAAACTGGGAGCACCAGCCTTGCAAAATTTTGACACCCCTCTCAGTAGTTTCAGTAGCGACATCATCTCCATCACGGGAGATTTTTCTCTCCAGATCCAGTATGTATCCAAGATAATCACTGCTCACATACTGATACTAGCCCATCCTGTGCAACCTCCTCAGCCTGGACACGTTTCATGCTTTGGTCTTACATATCTGCCACTCACACTCCACCATTAATATTGTGGATGGTAACCCTTATGCAGAGGATCGTTTTGAAAATATCCATCCTTTCGGCCCTTCCTCGGAGTAAACGATTTCTAACGAAACATCACCCTTTTGTGTTCCGCAAGGCCTGTTCGATATCATTTGCTCTATGAGACAGAATTCCCTCATCCAGAAGAGATTGAAACCGGAGTTAGATCATGCAAGAAATTGCAAACAGCAGGTCGGTCATTCCCATAGTCACTGTGGATCCTCTCTGGTAATTAACTGTGGCACTAAAATCGCCACAGACCCACAGAGTGATAGACTCATACCCTATCGGCAAATTGGACGACATCATCACCATCTTGGTGATGGTAACGTGTTTACCAAGATTGATCTATTGGAGGCCTACCTACAGCTGCCACTGGACACAGCTTCTTGGGAAGTGCTTCTGATGAACGCTCCTTTTGGGTTGTTTCAATACAACTGGCTCCCATGTGGCATCGCGAGTTTACCATTAAACAGTTAACCCGTGATATCTCAGCTACAGTTCGTTTCCTGGATAACATCCTCATCTTTGGTACTTCTTTGGAAGACCTGGCATCCAACTTCGATGCTCTTTTTTTTTCGTTTTTGACAAAATTCAGTTGTGGTGTAACAAGGATACAGGTACCCTGTTCGTTTGGCAAGGGAGATATTGCTTCTCAAATTCGCCCTACGCATCAGTATGTACAGGCTGTTCAAAGAGTGCTGGTGGCGACAAAACTCAAATGAATTCAATGCTTTACACCAGCACCTCCACAAAAGTGTTCCATGGGAATAGCAGCCACAGAGCGTTTTGCACTGCTCCATCCCATACATCTGAACCCAAACGGCCTAGACAGGCCTCTCACTTTCGCGATTGATGCATTGGATTATGATGGGGACTGACTACATTTGTTTCAAAGAGCTTGAATGCTGCACAGTGCAACTACAGTCATATCGAGGAGGTGGCTTTAAAGTTCGTAACTCTAAATATAGCCACTAATGACTATGTATACCGTAGACAGTTCACCATTCTCACTGACCATAAGCCACTGTTCACACTGCTCCAGCCCACTGTCCTGGTCTCCACCTAGATGGTACAAGATTTACCATGCTGTGCCTTGTTTTTATCGAGCTACACATATGAGATGGGGTTCCAGTGCATGGCACACCATGTTAATGCAGACTTACTTTCCAGGCTGCCAATTGGACAAGACCTAACCTTCTATATGGACCTGGAAGCGTCTTGACATGTGGATGTGGTGGCAGATGATGCAGTCGACCAGCTTCCACTGGATGTGAGGCATGGCTGTCAACACACAGCCAGCGATACCATCCTCCAAGAAGTTCTCCACTACCACCACCAGGGCTGGCCTTCCAACTGTAAGACACTGCCACATCCCAACCTCCAGGTGTTGTGTAGGTGCCCACACGAACTGTCTGCACTGCAAGGCATCATTCGCATCCAGGGCGACAATGGCTGTAAGCACATGGTGGTTCCACATGACCTCCACATGTGCACCCTCAACCATCTCCATGAGGGCCACTGGGAGGTAGTCCTCAGTGAGAGACTGTTGTGGCAACATGTCTACTGTAGGGGCATAGGTACTTAAATCACAAATACGGTCGCTGCCTATTCGATGTGCCAGAGCAAGCAAGCTGCCCCAGCTTGAACATACTTCCCCTGGCCCAAAACGACCACACCTTCATCCATTTTGGTTTTCCAAGCCACTTCCTTGGTGCATCATAGACCATCAACCTCTACCATGCCGAAAATCAAAATTCTCAGACATTTTTGCCTTAGGTCCTTTGTAGCATAGATTTCAGGGAGACATTCTCAGTTCAGTATCACCGAATTCCCTTCGTTTTTTGCAGTGAATGGTATCTTCTTCATATGGGTCCATTCAATCTGGCATCGAATGGCATCAATGAGCTGTTTGTCAGCACATTTAAGACTCAAACGGCAAAACTGTGACTTCATGACCCCCTTGGAAGACGCACTCATTAGTTTTTTGGCGTCATACAGGGTCAGTCCATGGGAGAGGACCTCTCCAGTGGAATGCTTCCATTGTAGACCACATTGCTCCTCTATTTCCATCCTTCATCCCCCAAAAACAGCAAGACCACCTAGCCCACTCCAGATGGCATCGCTTCTCCTTGCAGGACCCAGTGTGGGCCATGCACTTTGCAGCAGGGAGCCACTGTGGGTTGACAGCAAGTGATGTCCCACATCCTTGGCCATGCAATGTTGTAAGTTAAACTCCAAAACGACTTACGCAGTTCCAAACACATCCAACTGCTTTGTTGGTCTATTCCACCATCTGAACACTCATCTCAATATTATGTTCCAGATGACCAGAATGACGACAGGCTGACATGCTAGCCTCAAAGCTTCTCTTCAATGGGACAGGAAGTGTCTAGTGTTACATCCCAAAACCCCAACAGAAGTCGATCCTGCTCCATCTTGAATTCCCCCACTGAGCCAAGGGGGACACAAATGCCCTCATCAAGATCTGACACCTGTCTTCACCTCGCCTGTCACTATGGAAGGGGAAAAGGAATGTCATGCTCAAACAGCCGTCAAACGCCAGCAGCACACCACAATTGAGTTGATTACCACTTCAGCCACTGCGAATACTCAACATGTTGACTCGATCACTTGCAACATTAGCGGCAGAGGGTCTTTGCAAACAATGGACATGTAAATCAGTGAGGGAGATCGGACACACTATGACCCTTTCGCCGCATCGGTCACAGAGAGCCAATAAGGAAGAAGTATACCTCTGCACAGTCAGCCAAGAGGAGGTCTGCTCCAGATCCAGCACCGCCGACCGCACTCTGCCATTGCCGCCAAGGAACCTTGAACTGGCTCGTGGGCTCGCAAACTCGCTTGACAAGACAGTAGAATGTGTGAACTTGGAACAGATTAACACTTACGTTGGAGTCTGTACAATGAGCTCCACTCAAGGAGAGCAATGACATAAACATTTCATAGTCGAATAGTAAAGAATGAACTGGGACTGGGAACAACAAAAGGAAGGCTTTCAAAGTACCTGGATGTAGTAGTGAACTTATTTTTCTGTTAGGACAGATTTACAAAGATGGTTACTGGTTTCTTTTGATGGTCAACGAAGATCATTTGTGTTCATTCTCTGTATCTCAACACTTCTACAAGAAACACACAAACATGTAGTTCAGTTCTTCATGTTCTCAAAGTTGTGATACTTGGGGTTGAATTAGATACATCTGACAACGTATACAGTGATAACCAACACTATCATACAAATTACAGTCTTTAATTTGTGTTAGATAACTAGCTGCGTTGGTATATTACCACCGGATGAAACAATTTTGGAATCTTTGACAATCCAATATTATTCATTTTGACCAAAATAATGACAAATATATGCATCATCATTAGTGCAAAACGTACTATCAGATAATTATAAATTTTATATCATCTTCAATCTAACAAATAGACGTTTCTGGGAATAACTAAAGCACTGGAAAATAAAAAGCTCCAGAAAAAATAAAAAATGAATTACAGTTGGAATTAGATTAAAAAAAGAAGTAGTCAAACACTTTCCTAATGAGTAAGATGCCTTTTAAAAATAAGTAAAACGTATATTGATTTCAGTTGCAGAAGATTAATACATGTAAATGATGCAACAGATAAAAAAATAGTTAACAAAAGATATTAAGGAAATGAATTCGTCTTGTTACAAAATCTGAATACAGAAGTGTTTTAGCACTATCCAATAATTTTACTGAATAAGTTCATAGTGAACACGTAAATAATTATTTTTAAAAGAAGAGGTAGAAACAGCCTTAATAGATTATTTCTGAAATTGAGACTTAACACCATACTTAAACTAATTACGTAATCCTAAACGTAGAATGCGTAACAAACATAATGTGAAATTTCATTTGGTTACTGGTGATGAAATATTAAAATACATATTTTATTCTGAATTAAAAATTAACAGAATTATTATCTTTGGAAATAATGTAAATGGTAACTTATCACTTACTGATTTTAAATTGGAGATAAGAAGATTTAAGTTTGACAAACTGCAAATTTTATATCCTATGCAACTAAACAAGCCATCACTTAAAATGAAGAGAAAGATCCTATGCAACTAAACAAGAAGCCATCACTTAAAATGAAGAAGTAAGATACTGCTCATATTTCTAAATAAATAAGTTACACCTCTATCTGTTTTAGGTGAATTACATATGTTTGTTGAATTGTTATTGTTCCACTCTAAATGAAATCATTTGGTATCTGCAGTGTAAAAATTGACAGTTATCAATCTGAAAAACGTTGTTTTTGAACCAAATGGTGATGACAAACACACAACCCACATACAACAGCGACTAGAATGGATAAAACAGTGCTGAGTGTATATCGCAAACATGTCAATCAAAGAAATATGAAGTTGTAAAAAAGGTAGTATTAGGTGTTGATACTACATAAGATATAAGAACTACATAATGCTTTTTGTGTTTCATAATTTTTTCTCATAACATTGTCTTTGAGAATAGATGATTCATGGAAGGTTGATCTAATTTTTCGAGAATCCATTTCAACTAAAAAAATATTTATATCCTTTATATTTATTACCGATATTACTTTCACTACCATTGATATTTTTTCTAAATGTACTTTGTCAGCTACATTTTTAGCTGTTTAATTAATGTAGATACTTCCGAAAAAATATTGAGAGAGAGAACTGAAAGAAATTTACACACAGAGATCGGTATATAATTCTGCAATAGAGATTTTCAATAACTGATAAAACATATAATACTAATCATTAGGCTACATATATTGACATAAGAACATCTCCTTTTGAAATATTTAACAGGATATGAAAAGAAAAAGGTGGAAAAAGTTTTCTATTCAACTTGATAAGGGAATAGATATTACCTTACTCTACTCATCAAACTAAAAGGATGAAACCAAATGATGCAAATACGCTACATGACAACTAAATTGCAAAACCCCTACATCGCAAAAATTGTGTTTGTTAATAAAAGGTGTCAAAGTGAGATTACAGTAATTGAATAGAGTGCTTGAGATATACTGCTAATTTGAAATAGCCATTGAATTGTGTTGAAGATAGACATCCAAATTGTGAAGAAATATTAAGACTTGTTAATAATCCCAGTTCAATAAATTTCTACCAAATTGTGAAACAAACTTTGAAATAATTATGACAAGAAACTATATTTAATTTTTTGAATGGGTACACAAAAGAACAACTGATCGATGATATTTTTCACCTGTCCAATTGTTTGAATGACATTTCTACATATTGGACAATAAGAATGATTGGCTAACCATTAATCAACACTAATTTTGTCTCAAAGAATGATTTAGTTTTTACAGATTAATACACTTAACCAATTAAAAATACAGAACAGTCGTCTTCAGCCTGCTTAACTATTTGATAAGGTTTCACTGTTTTTTGTATGGACGATTTCGATAATTTTTTGCTGTGTAAAATATTTTTACAGTGAACTTCATGCATAAATTGTCTCATAAAATCATTCGATAATTATTGTTGGTTTGCAATTTCATTCCAGAATGAAATTTTCACTCTACAGTGGAGTGTGCGCTGATATGAAACGTCCTGGCGGATAATAACTGTGTGCCGGACCGAGACTCGAACCCAGGATCGGTGCTTTTCGCAGGCAAGTGCTCTACCAACTGAGCTACCAAGGCACGACTCACGCCCCATCCTCACAGCTTTACTTCTGCCAGTACCTCGTCTCATACGTTCGTAGGTTCGCAGGAGAGCTTCTGTGAAGTCTGGAAGGTAGGAGACGAGGTGCTGGCGGAATTAAAGCTGTGAGGATGGGGTGTGAGTTGTGCTAGGGTAGCTCAGTTGGTAGAGCACTTGCCCACGAAAGGCAAATGTCCCGAGTTCGAGTCTCGGCCTGGCACACAGTTTTAATCTGCCAGGAAGTTTAATATTCTATTTTGCTGTGTCTTGAATAACTCCAATAACTCTTCAGATAATTTTTAATGGCATGATATCCAATCTATGTTATCTTCAAATGTCATTACCAAGTTTAAAACAATGTCCTGATGTAAATGTCCATTCTACACTACTATATAGATTATTCTTTTTAAATAATCACCAACATCATTGCTTAATGTTTCACTTGTTGTTGAATATAATTACATAATTCCTCAAACCACACATTTTCAAAACTATAATTAATCAAAGGAATAAGTTTTTTTCCATTTTTAGTTCATAATATCCTTTAATTCCGGTTCGTTTCCTTCAGCTTTTAGACAATGTATAATACAATTTCTTTATTATTATTATTGTTTTGGTTAATGTCAGTAAGTCATTATTTTCTTAGTTTAGAGCAAAATGACTAATAGTAAGTGAATTAAAAGCTATAATAACGTTTCATTCCTAGACTCTGTGTTATCCTATATATAAATAAAGAGGATCTTTGCCTGTATTTATTGTCTAAAAATCTGTATAATAATAGTGATATACTATTAACTCCTGTTCTTTCTAAAATAATTAAGGAAAATTTAATATTGCGCTTTCTTTCTTATACTACATTCAAAGCATTGTCGACTATTCCATGTAGCATTTGTATGTGGCCTTCACGAATTTAATTTAAAATATCCAAGTGAGTTATTTTCTCATTCATATTATGTTTACCACATTTTGTAATGGATTGTAAAACATCTCCATAAACCCAGTCCTGAAAATTTTCTGCATACGACGTGTTTGTATTTATCAAAGAATCTGGACTGCATTCTTTTGTTAAAAGATCAGTTTGTTCTTAATTTCCTTTTTTGTAACACTAAACTGATGTTTAATTTTCTAAGATATTTTATTAACAGTGTTTATGTAAAACACAAAAAATAATGTTAGACAATTCTAAGGATCATTTCAACCTTCAATGCCCCAGTGGTAATGTATTTATAAATGGTATATAACAACTTTCATAACTATGTGGGCCTAGTATGTCTTTGTTGCCTGCAAACATGTTAAGGTTATATCTATTCCATAGTGGTGCTATGGATGATGATGATGATACTTCAATTATTGGTGTATAAGATCCTTCACATTGGTAAAATTTTTTTATATTTGGAATGCTCTGATCATTATTATGATGTTCACTTTTTCATTGTTTGATTCTCTCAAAATATTTCACCAGTCTCTTAAACTTCTTGTCCAAGTGCACATAAGAGATTCATTGAAGCATTTGTTATCTCTCTACATAAGAGAATCTTTATAAGAACTATTAGCATATTTTATATAATGACAAAACCAATATGGTTAATGTTTTTGATACGTCATTTTATGTGTTTCATCTGGATTAGGTTGATATGAAGCCATTTTCAATAATAAGCTTTCAAAATCAGTATAGAGTACAAATGATACCTTCGTTCTGTTTTTATATTTTTAAAAATTTATGTATTCACATTTATCTGGTAAAATTAGTTTAACTAGATCATTCTTGAAATCTTTTTCTTGCATACTCAGTTCATTCTCTAATGTATAATGTTGTACACACATTTTCTTTTCATGTTCAGTTATTTGTGTAATAACCAATCTACTTAAATCTTTAATCCAACAAAATTGTTAATTATACTTCTAACAAATAATAAATTTACATGCTTTTCTTTGTTATCTTCAATTATATGCAGAAACATTTATTAAGGTCTTAAGCTAATGTTCAGTTCTATTAATATTACAACCTTAGTTAAGAACTCATATTCATCCAGTATTTTATCAAGCTCAATTCCAACATTTGTATATTTTGTTACTTGATCTTGTAACATTAGTTACAGGGTACAGTGTTGATGAAAAACGTTTTATTTGAGCTACAGAATCATCATTCTTTACATTATGAGAGACTTACTTATTTTTAGTCATAATGGGTATGTCTATGTACGATAAACTGTAAGTGGTACATACTTATTTAATGCTACTTGTAATACTGTAGTTCTAATGAATTCTTCATGGTGGTCTTGTTGTTAGTTCACTAAAACGCTTTTTCAGTTTGCACATCGCATTCTTAACTATTATGTTGGATTTTTTCGTTTGGTACTGTCCAGTTTAATATTGAAAATCTACTTTCTTTTATTTCATTTACACTTTTCTTTCGAAGTTACTATACAGGGTGTTACAAAAAGGTACGGCCAAACTTCCAGGAATCATTCCTCACACACAAATAAAGAAAATATGTTATGTGCGCATGTGTCCGGAAACGCTTATTTTCCATGTTACAGCTCATTTTAGTTTCGTCAGTATGTACTGTACTTCCTCGATTCACCGCCAGTTGGCCCAATTGAAGGAAGGTAATGTTGACTTCGGTGCTTGTGTTGACATGCGACTCATTGCTCTGTGGACGTTTGGACAGGCATTGTTAGTGATGTCTTGATTGGGCCCCATGTTCCTCCACGTACGCTCAATGGAGCACGTTATCATGATTTCATATGGGATACTCTACCTGTGCTGCTAGAACATGTGCCTTTACATGTACGACACAACATGTGGTTCATGCACGATGGAGCTCCTGCACATTTCAGTCGAAGTGTTCGTACGCTTCTCAACAACAGATTCGGTGGCCGATGGATTGGTAGAGACGGACCAATTCCATGGCCTCCACGCTCTCCTGACCTCAACCCTCTTAGCTTTCATTTATGGGGGCATTTGAAAGCTCTTGTCTACCCAAGCCCGGTACCAAATGTAGACACTCTTCATGCTAGTATTGTGGACGGCTGTGATACAATACTCCATTCTCCAGGGATGCATCAGCGCATCAGGGATTCCATGCGACAGAGGGTGGATGCATGTATCCTCGCTAACGGAGGACATTTTGAACATTTCCTGTAACAAAGTGTTTGAAGTCGCGCGGGTACATTCTTATGCTGTGTGTTTCCATTCCATGATTAATGTGATTTGAAGAGAAGTAATAAAATGAGCTCTAACATGGAAAGTAAGCGTTTCCGGACACATGTCCACATAACATATTTTCTTTCTTTGTGTGTGAGGAATGTTTCCTGAAAGTTTGGCCGTATCTTTTTGTAACACCCTGTATTACCCTATATAATTGCATCAAAATGTAATCATGTATTTACAAAAAGTATTTGAAATACTAAAGATACCCTCTAAACTCAAGTCATAGATTATCTTTAATTTTGTGTGTATTTCCCATTTGTATCAGCTGGGAAAGACCTTTCCAAATACACTACAAACATTGATTATTCTTTGTTTGTTGTGTGTTACTCGCATAAGTAATACTTACACACTTTATTCCTGTAGGATAACAATATGACATGTTATTATTAATAAATATACTGAAGCATCAAAGAAACTGGTACAGGCATGGTTATTCAAATTCAGAGATATGTAAATAGGCGTTGCCGACCACAGGGTCATATTCTGCCTATGTAAGACAGGTGTCAGGCACAGTTGTTAGACCACTTACTGCTGCTACAATAGCAGGTTATCAAGTTTTAAGTGTTTACTCATGTGCAGACTACAACACCACATTCAGTGAAATTTAGCATCTATGAGGAAGCGATGAAGTGGGGATTTTCCCATACAAGCGTTTCAAGCATCCTGGATATCAGGGATATGGTGAAACATCAAATCTCAGACATCGCTCCAGCCAGAAAGAGATCCTGAAGGAATGGGAAAAACGACGACTGAACAGAAACGTTCAACGTGACTTAAGTGCAACCCTTCGGAAAATTGCTGCAGATGTCAGTGCTGAACCATCAAGAAGTCTCAACATGTGAACCAATCATTGATGAAGGCTTTTGGAGCAGAAGGCCCACGTGTGTACCCTTGTTGACTGCACGCAACAAGGCTTTACACGTCACTTGGCCCGTGAAACACCGACATTGGACTGTTGATGACTGAAACGACACTCGCCCGACCAGGCAAAATGTTTCCAAATTGTATCGGCCGGATGGACGTGTACAGGTATAGTGACAACCTCATGAATCCATGTCCCCTGCATGTCGGCAGTCTTCACGTTGGTGAAAGCTCTGTAATGGTGTGGGGCATGAGCAGCTGGAGTGATATGGAACCTGTGATACATCTAGATACGATACTGACAGGTGACATACACATAAGCATCCTGTCTGATCGTCTGAATACACAGTGGACACGAATGTATGTAGGCGGACTTGAGCAATTCTAGCAGGACAATGCGACACCCCACACGCCCCAAATTGTCAAAGAGTAGCTCCAGGAACATTCTTCTGAATTTAAACACAACCACTGGCCACCAAACTCCCCAGACGTGAACATTATCAAGCATACCTGGTTTGCCTTGCCACAAACTGCACAGAAGGGATCTGCACCCCCTCGTTATCTTCCGGATGTATGGACAGTCCTGCAGGATTTACGGTGTTAGTTCCCTCCTGCACGACTTCAGACATTGGTAGAGCCCATGCCACATCGTGTTGTGGCACTTCTGCATGCTCGCAGGAGCTCTACTCGCTATCAGGCAGGTGTACCAGTTCCTTTGGCTGTTCAGTGTAGAAGTTAATTATTATCAATACATCAACAATACGATTATTATCACATGTGTAACATTAAATTGCTACAACTATTAATCCAAACTTAAACTTGGAATTGGTATTAAAAAGTACTTAAGCAAACTGAGATATATAGATAATTTTTATTTCTGCACAGTCTTTACATATTTTCCAATGTTACTGTTGTTTATGATTCAAAAAGCAATATATATCTGTTGTCTCACTGCAATAGTTGAGAAATCTTCATACAATTTATTTTGAGTTGATGACTGTAAATGTTTTCTGAAGTGTATTTGAAAATGTACCATGAGAATGTGGTAAAAGTGTATGTGGAGTTAATGCACCTATAATAGCTACATAATGCTTAGGTTATTATACTCTATCAAATCTTAGTAGCATTGTTTACATATGTGAACATTGTTTACCTCTTGTATATGTATGTAGATTATGATGTCGAAATAAACATTTCAGTTTGTCACATACCTCTTCGTTATCCATATATTACACATAAAAACCATCTCATTTAAAAACACATTTAATGTACTCATTATTACATAGTTGATTTGTATTATGATATGTTCAAATTGTGATACAGATTGAATAGATATTTTAGATTTAAAACCAACAGTGTGTGATGAATAATATTTTCATATATGTGTCATAGAAGACTTTCATATGATCATTGACGTTAGATACATTACAAAAATTCAATATGTGATTAAAAAAAAGAATTAGTTTTCTAAAATATAAATGGAAGTAGTTTTATCATGTGTTTCATGTGAATTAGAGATATCATTATACTTCCATTTCATTGCAACAATGATGTTATCCTCCCAACTGAGCACTTTAGCATACAACTTCTCTTCTAGAATGATTTTGACCTTGTGAATACAGGATATGGCTATAAAACGTACTTAGGGAGTGATGACATTTTCTACAACTGTAATTTCATATGATTGATGAAATTAAATGAGCTTGATACAAATCAGTGGTGTACATTTATTGATCCTGTCCATCCATACTTTTTCATGAAATGCATGCAAAAGTACTTCAAAATTTAAAAAAATTGTTTATGAAGATATTTTAATTAAACTTCATGGATCATTCGGCACAAGTGGTGTAAATGGTTGTAAAAGTGGTACTTCATCAGTTTGAGGTGATCGATATAGGCTTAGAATACCAAGAATATATTCTGTTAAATCATTAACTGATTCATTATCAAGTGGGGACATAACAGGATTATGCCATTGAGGTGTTGCTGTATCTAATGTGTGACCAATTTTGTGAACTAGAACTGCAAACAAATACTAACATTACAAGACCGAAAACATTTCCAAGTACCAATTTGCTTCTTGGTCAATGTGAATTTCATTTGGATCATTATTTATATTTCGAAGACTTGCATGAGTGATTACTTGATGTCATCGTTCTTTCTTGGACAAAAATGACTCCCAATTAACTAATTTCTCTGTAATCTTCTTTTATGTGAAATTATATCAGGATTAATGGTATCATTTTTAAATATTAGGTCAGTATGAAACTTCTTGGCAGATTAAAACTGTGTGCCAGGCCGAGACTCGAACTCGGGACCTTTGCCTTTCGTGAGCACGTGCTCTACCAACTGAGCTACCCAAGCATGACTCATGCCCCACCCTCACAGCTTTAATTCCGCCAGTACCTCTTCTCCTACCTTCCGAACTTCACACATGGTAGAGCACTTGCTTGCGAAAGGCAAAGGTCCCGAGTTCGAGTCTCGGTCTGGCACACAGTTTTAATCTGTCAGGAAGTTTCATATCAGCGCACACTACGCTGCGGAGTGGAAATTTCATTATTATATCAGTACGTTTTCGCCAAATATTAAAAGCTGATTCAGCAATATGACACTATCATCTTGTAACTAAAAAAGTATTGTGTGTTTCATTATTCCACTGGTGTATATGTGTAGTAAATCCTAATACTGCATATCGTACTCCACGTCATGGTCTCTCAATTAATTACATACTTTCTTCACTTACCTCACCATCAGCTTTTAATACAATTTCAAGAACCAAATCATTTAAAGCATCTAGGATCATCATCTGCTGTTCTGTTCAGATACTTAAATAACACGCAAATAAATGTGTTGCTGTAAATATTTAGATATATGTTCAATGTTACCAACACCTGATATGTTTACAGTGAACATAATTATAATTATTTTAGCCATCATTTTTAACCATCCGGGGTCTCCAATTTAACAGCTATATAAATTAGTTCATAAATATATTGAAAGCAATTCTCTCTTTCTTTAATGTGGTGTAATGGTATCATATTTAGAAATTGGCCCTAAGTTATCATTTCTTTCTGTATCTTAAATAATTTTAATAATCTGCACCATATAATTAAATAGCACAAATAGCAAATTACTTTCTGATCAGATTTTCCTCTATAATTCCTATTAAGACACAGAAAATATACGTATTATGCTAGCCTTATCAGTGGCAGTGATCATGGATTCAATTGCACCATTGCAATCAATATTAATTTATTTAGTTTATGAATGAATTTTTTTGGCGATATTTACGATTGTTATGGCCAGCCGAAGTGGCCGAGCGGTTCTACGCACTGCAGTTCGGAACCGTGAGACCGCTACGGTCGCAGGTTCGAATCCTGCCTCGGGCATGGATGTGTGTGATGTCCTTAGGTTAGTTAGGTTTAACTAGTTCTAGTTCTAGGGGACTAATGACCTCAGAAGTTGAGTCCCATAGTGCTCAGAGCCATTTGAACCATTTTTTGAACGATTGTTATGTAAACTCATAGCATCGATTACCAACACATGTTGGAACTAACCATCACTACACCAGTATGTACAATGCTGACAATATTCAGGTGGATCACATACATGAATGCCTTGAGCTTTTTTGAATTGCTTAATTAGTTTGTGGGAGTTACACAGAACGACATGGGCAAGGAACTGCTAACTGAAGTGGATGTTAGTGGTTTTCTTTGTGTGAGTGGATATTAATCAGTCATTGTTTATACGTTTCTTGCAAATTGATCTCGGTTTACCTAACTCCATTCAGTACTGTATGTTTTTCGCTACCTCGCATTTAGTTCACATCTTTCATACGTGCCCCATGTTTTCCATACTATTTAACATTTCATTCTTACGTATAAATCATGATGGATAAAAGTGGTAGTATCTTAGAAGTCGCTCTTGCTTTTCATAATTTTATTTCAAAATCGGTTATATCCTTTAAGATAATAAATTCATAACATTTCTTTACTATGCTGCCTGCATTGTTATCCTTTTCTTAACTTTTCTATTTAACAGTTTGTTGTCCATTTTTATCATTTTCTCCATTTCTTGTTGAAGTACAATTTGTCATTGTTGTCATAGTTTCATTGTTGTCAATGTTTCCACACTTTATCTGAAGTCAATTTCACGTAATTATTTTTGATACTAACTAAATTGACTGTATGTGACCTATTTTTGTTTAATCGGTTCATGTGTTTTGTCCTTCAGAAGATATCACATGTTTGTACAATACTTTGCACTTCTCTCTTTAGCTTCTTTGCATGGAAATACCTTTTCACAATAGTCATGCACTTGTTTAGTCCAACTTGCCCCCCATGTTGCATTATATATGTGTGTGTGTGCTGTACAAAGTCCTTCACACACACAAAATTCATCTGTATTCCCGACATTCCAGTGGAACACGATTGAATTTTCCGTACTGGATCAGTGTTCTGCAGACCAAATATATTAGACACATCTGTAAAAACTCTTGTCTCCACATCTGTTCCTGTTTCAACATGAGAACGTAGGTTGTAGTTCCCTTTCTAGTAGCGACAATTTTTAGATATAAACCGACAAACCCACCTCTGGCTGTTGGTAAGCACCCAGAAAGGTCGAACAACGGTTAAAAAATTTATGTGTCTGCTTCACGTACATGATATCCTACCAAAATTCGTGTCACTGTGGCTGTAGCTGCAGATGTTTACTGTGCATGTAAGACACTTAGTGGAGAATTACACACTTAAGAGAGATGAGCTTCAGGTGATCATGACTGATTCATTTTTCTTTGAGGAACTGTTTCCATTTGACAATTCTGCATGCTTCACCAGTTTCAAACAAGTAATGATCTCAGGCTTGCCTCTGGGTGGCAGCATATTTGACGGAATATTTAAAGAATTGAATCGTACTTATTAGGACATACTACCGAACTACCACACAAAGTGGGTAGATTATATACCAGCCTTGAAAGGGTTCACAATAAGTCACATCATGCCGCAGTGGGATATGCACCAGCCGAAATATTGATGGAATAATCCTGTCTTTCCTACCAGCTTCAACCATCACCTCATTTACTTTGGCAGCCAATGCAGCAAGACCAGAGATCTGCTGAAGTTTTAGTTAGTCTTACTTTTCTTGCCTGGCACGTTGAGATGTCATCCAGATGAATGTGGTCTATTCGTCTGAGAGTTTGTCATGCAAAATCATTTGCTCTACAGTTCTCCATATTACAGAGAACGAATAAGAAATAACTGTTATACGCAGGCTCATACATAATTATCAACATATCATATAGGTGGAGCTATGTAATAAACGACATCAAAACTGGAAAACTCAAGTGAGTTCATAAATACCAGGGTATTTAGAAATATGTAATGATGTTTGATACATTAAACTTACATCTACTATTTACGTGTTTTAAATATTTAACAAAACAATTTTATCTCATTGTTTGCTATTAGTTTGTAAGAATCCGTTTTTGGCCATTAGGCAGAAGTAGTATTCGAAAACCTCAACTGCTTTTAGCAGTACGACATAAAGATCGAGTGAACATGGTAGATGTGTAAAAAGAAAGTTACGAACAGAGTTTGAAAATTGAAATCACAGAAGTGAACCTGCATTAAGCAGTACTTGACAATTTAATTTTGGTATATTTATGTGATACGTTTGTGGGTATCGAGATGTGTCGAGAAATGATAGCGAGGTTAGTCGGCGTAAGTATCACTAAACAATCAAGAGAGGTAGCTAGAATCAGATACCTTTCATTCGGTGCTTGGAGATGTATACAAATGGGTAGGGTGTGTGCCATCACCGCATATATCATTTGGATGTATCATTTGGCTCAATAGTTATACATTATTTTCAAGAAACGTGTGCTTCATGTAATTTCAGGAACATACACTGAATTTCAAAATTCAGTAATAATATACATGAGTATTTAAAACTAAGCCAGTTATTGTAAAGTCAAACCAGTCTGTAGTCAGGACAGAAGTTCTGTGGTCCGATATTTGGCACTGGTGTACGAATATACGAATAGTGCATGAGTACTCAGGGGGAAGGTACAGACCTATGTCTATTACATCGATACCAAAAAAATGTGATTACTGTGGATAAGACGAACACAAACCAAAACTTCATAGATAATTTATATACAGCTTTTGCACTAGCAAGAAATTTTGGTTACATATGTTAGTCTCATTAAATCGTGAAGTGTCACAGTGTCACTGGATGGGGATATGGAGGGTATATGGTCAGAACACCGCTGTCCCAGCCGTATGTCAGTTTAAGAGACGAGCAGCTACTTCTCAGTCAAGTAGTTTCTTAGTTTGTCGCACAAAGGCTTAGAGCACCCCGCTTGCCAACAGCGCTTGGATGGGAGACCATCCGGTCCCCCAAGTGCTAGCCCGGCCCGACAACGCATAACTTCGGTGATCTGGCGGGAACCGGTATTACCACGACGACAAGGCCGTTGGCACAGTCGAATTCTTGAATTAACGTCCGCTGTTTAATCTAAGTTTCCATGCCAACTTAATTCATAAAGTCAACAGCTTGTATTGTCGTTTAAACGGTGTGTACTTAACTGCTGCACAAGAACAGTGAGGCAGTGGCGACCTACGTGAAGGATTGTGGCCACAGCATTCAATGAGTTTGGAACTGCTTGAAAGAATCCACAGCCAACAATGGGCGTACTTCGGTAACTTCCAGCAGCGCAGTGGTAACAAACACATTCGCCATTGACGTATCCACCTCAGTGCACGATCGCAGTGTCATATGGAATATTGTTCTCGGGTAACTCATCTTTAAGAAATAAAGTGTTCATTGCACAAACTCGTGCTGTGAGAATATGTGGTGCTCAACCACGATCGTCTTGTGACATTTATTTAACGCGCTGGGCATTGTGACTCCTGCTTCACAGTATATGTATTCCCTCATGACGTTTGTACCTCACCGTTCCTCTTGAACTGTGGTGGATCATTTACAACATAGTTACAATTCCAAAAGAAAACGTAGCAGTGTGCACCAACCTTAATGTGGAGCAATGAATGTCACAACACTTTTTGTGCAAAAGACAAAGATTTTTGATTATTTATCCAATGATGTAAAATACCTGACAAGTAAAATTTTATAATAAATTGAGAAAGCCTCTCCTTTTCAACCCCTTCTGTTCTGTAGAAGGATTTCTATTATTGTAATGTGTTAAAGGTGATGGGTAGGAATTACTGATACCTGTATATCTCTTTTCCACTTTGTAAAACAAATTATAAATATTGGGGATGTAGCTGCATTCGCAAATTAATGTGCGATGAACGTAAAAACACGGAAAGAGTCATATTACGATCTATCTTGCAAAATGACCCACGGAACATGTTACTAACTAGTAGCGAGACCGCGCCAGGTGTGGACTGTCAAAGGCGACACCCTTCACCAAACCAGTGTGCAATTACGAATATTGAATTGTATGTAGCGCATATGACAATGTGTCAAAGCAAAGTACATGATGCGTGAAATGTAATGCCAAGACAAATATTCGGCCCTGCTTGCTCTGAGTGAACAGTACCAAACTAATAATCTTCGTGAGTGCCCTCCATAGCGTGTAATATCAGTATTAAACTGTCCAGTGCCACGTTTAAGTGAAATACGAACGCCGGTGCTACGTAGACTTGCAGTGCCAGCACACAGTGCCAGACAATGGCACACCACCAGCAGCAGCAACGAAGCTGTCTCCTGTGGAGGATGTGGAGTTCGACCTTCTGTTCTGGTTGCGCCTCACGTAACATCTTCGACAAGGTTGGAGGTGCGACGCTGGGTCGTACGTTGTCCGTCGAGAAGACCCCAACGATGGAGAAGATCAACGCACAGAAACAACTTTTGCATTGCGCAATGCTGAATCAGTCTCTACAGATAAACGCTGTAAACATTTTTAAAACCAAAGACAACGACTTACTTGTACGCAAACGAGGTTTCATGTATATTTGTATTTATGCATAGTCATTTTAAACGTTGTAATAATCTTGCTCTTAAAGTGATATAATTTTTGATAACTGAAATGCGGTAGAGAGCTGGTGTTCAGTGAAAAGGTACTGAACCACAATGGTGTGTTTAGAAACGATAATAAATCTAATTCTTTAACGTTTGCTTCAAAAATAAATTCATAACATAGTTTGCCATCTGTTATTGAAATTTAGTTCTTTCAAACACCTCAAACGGGCAATAGTATAAAATCGCTTCTTTTTTGTAAGGATTACTAAAAAAAATTACATTACAAACAGCAAAATATATAATTACTGGCCTTAGCCGATGTATGATATTTGTGACAATCATTTGATCATAAATTTGAACCTCTTTTTCAGTCGTTTTTATAATTATAGAGGTGGTGGCAGAGGCGACGGCAGTGGCGACGGCAGTATCAATAATTCCTCCTTTCTACTAACATAGGACGGCGATTGCCGCTACCAAAATACTAGAAACCTTCAGTAAAATTGTCCGTCATGGTACACGGGCACCTTTAACTACACCACAGTGACCTAGAGATACAATCACCTATCATGTCACACAGAGAGAACTCGTTAATTATTTAGTAAAAATTAGGAGTATTTTTAATGTAGAAATTCTTCTTTAGTTTTTTTCAGTAGATGTAAACAATTTAGTAAGCATATCCAGCTCGTGAAACTAGCAAACAGGTAACTATAGACATGACTCAGGAATGTACTTTATAGTCAGAAATAAGGTACCTAGATGCAATTTTCACTAACTCAGAAGAATGACATCTGCATTCTGTGCCCTTAGATTTTCGGGTAGTGACAGTAACAAGCCCACACACATTGACAGAATGGACTCGCGTACACTGTGTGATCAAAAGTATTCGGACATCTCCAGAAACATACGTTTTTCATACTAGGTGCATTCTGCTGCCACCTACTGCTAGGTACTCCGTATCAGCGACCTCAGTTGTCATTAGACACCGTGAGAGAGCAGAATGGAGCGCTCTGTGGAACTCACGGACTTCGAACGTCGTCAGGTGATTGGGTGTCACTTGTGTCATACGACTGTACGCGAGATTTCCACACTCCTAAACATCCCGAGATCCACTGTTCCCGATGTGATATTGAAGTGGAAACGTGAAGGGTCACGTACAGCACAAAAGGATACAGTTGGCGAGAGTCGTAATGTGTAATATACAGACATCTATCCAGACCATCACACAGAAATTCCAAGGTGGATCAGGATCCACTGCAAGCACTATGACAATTAGGTGGGAGGTGAGAAAACTTGGATTTATTGGTCGAGCCGCTGCTCATAAGCCACACATCACGCCGGTAAATGCCAAACGACGCCTTGCTTGGTGTAAGGAACGATTCAACACTGGGGAAACGTTCTATGGGGTGACGTATCACGGTACACAATGTGGCGATCCGACGGCAGGGTGTGGATATGGCGAATGCTCGGTGAACGTCATCTACCAGCGTGTTTAGTGCCAACAGTAAAATTCAGAGGCGGTGGTGTTATGGTGGGGTCGTATTTTTCATCGAAGGGCCTTGCACCCCTTGTTGTTTGGCGTGGAGCTATCACAGCACAAGCCGACATTGATGTTTTAAGCACCTTCTTGTTTCCCAGTGTTGAAAGATGCAATGGCCATCCTCGAATTGCTCTTCAACATGGTCAAGCACCTGTTCGCTACAGGCCGTGCATTACGGAGTGGTTACACGAAAATAACATCCCTGTAATGGACTGGCCTGCACAGGGTCCTGACCTGCATCCTGTAGAACACATCTGGAGTATTTTGGAAAGTCGACTTCGTGCCAGGCCTCACCGACCGACATCGATACCTCTCCTCATTCCAGCAGTGAAGAATGGGTTGCCATTCCTCAAGAAACCTTCCAGCACTTGATTGAACGTATGCCTACGAGAGTGCAAGCTGTCATCAGGGCTGAGGGTGGTCCAACACAATATTGATTTCCAGCATTACCAATGGAGGGCGCCACGAACTTGCCATTTTCAGCGAGGTGTTCGGATACTTTTGATCATATAGTGTAGTACCAGGCGGTTATGAGGGGTTGAATACTAGGGCGACTGGAGGCTGGTCAAACACAGCAGGTCGTAGCACGGGCCCTCCGTGTGCCACAAAGTGTGATCTCAGAATTATGGCAACGATTCCAGCACACAGGAAACGTGTCTAGGCGCTATAGTATGGGACGTCCACAGTGTACAACACCACAGGAAGACCGTGGCCGTCTGCGGGCACTGATGGTGAGATATTGGAGTACTGTAGGTAGCCTTGCTCGGGACCTTACCGCAGCCACTGGAACAGTTGCCTCCAGACATACAGTATACAGACGGCTGAACGGACATGGTTTATTCACCCGGAAACCTGCAAGGTGTATTTCACTGATCCCTGGTCTGGCGTGAACCAGGAACCAACCAACCCCTTAATGTCCTTGAAAGGGACCTGTATGATGGTGTGGGATGGGATTATGATTGTCAAACCACGACCTTCAAAGACATGCAGGGGTGTACGTGCACCAGTATGTCCGCTTTTCAGGGGTGCAGTGGGTCCCACCTTCCTCCTGATGGATGATAGCGCACGGCCCCACCGATCTGCCATCGTGGAGGTGTACCTTGAAACAGAAGATGTCAGGCGAATGGAGTTGCATGCCTGTTCTCCAGACCTAAACCCCATCGAGCTCGTCTGGGATGCTCTCGGTCGACGTGTCGCTGCACGTCTTCAAACCCCTGCGACACTTCAGGAGCTCCGACAGGCACTGGTGCAAGCATGGGAGGCTATAGTCCAGCAGCTGCTCGACCACCTGAGCCAGAGTATGCCAAGCCGTTGTGCGGCCTGTGTACGTGTACATGGTGATCATATCCCATATTGATGTCGCCGGAAACAGTGGCGTGTTTTGTAGTACATGTTTTTCGGGACGGTTTTCTCAACTTGTCACAAATACCGTGGACTTACAGACCTATGTCGTGTGTGTTCCCTATGTGCCTATTCTATTAGCGCTAGTTTTGTGTAGTGCCACATTGTGTGCCACCACTTTCTGCAGTTTCGTTAGTTCTCTCTCTTGCTCCCGTAGGTGTGATAAAAGCTGACGTAGCCATATAAGGTCTGTAACGATATATGTACTGAATTAACAGTTGAATTAATATAATTGGCCGCGAAAGCCTAAGCAGACTCAGTCGACATAAAAGTTTTCTGGTTGTGGTACCGCGTCATAATGTATCAAACTACTGCTGCTGGAGAAAAACTAACCTTTCGGCCAAGGTTGCAGCGGTCTCCTCCTGGGTCTACTGGCGACCACCGTTGATTTTTCTCCAGCTGCAGTAGTTTTATACACTATGACGCAGTACCCCACCCAGAAAACTTTAAATTTTGTTAATAGTTGCCATTAAACAGTTTATTTCATGCCTTTATTCCGTAGTTTTGTGTGCTATGTGTCAAATACGTTCAGTATTTCATCATTTATAGCAAGGCCGACGGCAAAACAATCCAGCAGCGCCTGCTCGACCTGCCCGCCGCCATTAAGCGGCAAAATTAAACATCTTCCTTTCCAGCAATGCCCATGACGGCCCAATAAATACTTTCTGTCACAGGAGTAGTTCAACCTGACACAGCCAGTATTTGATGGTTTTTGCCAGCTAGGTGGAATTTAATTGTAAAAGCTTTTCATTGTACGTAACCAGGCCGGCAAACACAACATCATTTATTTTCTCAGTTCAGCAGTACGACAGAAACTGAAAGCGAACTGCTTGGATTACCTTCAGTTCTCAATTTGATGTCGGTGAGAGGGATCACGAAGGATTTTCTATTATGTCTATCGAGTCATAGGGTCTTAGGACTAACTAGAGGTGTGTGTTAGCCTCTGATTTTAAAATGATGCTCTTACTGCGTTTAATATTATTTTCTGCCTTAGCTAGCGTAATTCATTGCAAGACTCAGTGAAATTACCCTGTGGCACGTTACTGAACATCATGTGACGTATATACTCTTAGGCTCGAAGCGAACGAAAATGGGGTGTGAACACTTCACCATCTTGGCTTCGTGCGGCGACCTGTGTTCACCTTGGCCTTCATTCGCTTTCTAAGGACACCACTACAGCCTCATTCTGTGGCCTTAGGTACTATCGCGAAATTCCGTGGGAAGGTCGTGAAACTATGTGTACACAGATGGCTCTCACACTGACTGTGGTGTCGGGAGTGCCTTCGTCATTGGCGCCGACGTTTCTCGGTGTCGGCTTCCGGAACACTGCCCAGTATTTACAGCATAGCTCTTCGCCCTGTATCAGGCCACGCAGTACATCCGGCGACACGGGGTTTTCAGTTGCTCAAAGGGATGGACGGTGGCAGGACACAGACGCAGGTGACAGCTTTCCTGGACCTACTGCACTCTCTTGGCGCAGCTACTGTAATGTTTATGTGGGCTGCTGGTCCCGTCGGTCTGACACGAAATGAGGTCGCTGACGCTGCTGCCAAGGGTGCAGTCCACATACCTCAGCCCGCTAGTTCTTACATTGGCAACACGGAGTTCATCGGAGGCAAAGTGACGCCATGTGTCAGCGGGTAGCCGGCCGATATTCTTGCCGGCCGGTGTGGCCGTGCGGTTCTAGGCGCTGCAGTCTGGAACCGCGAGACCGCTACGGTCGCAGGTTCGAATCCTGCCTCGGGCATGGATGTGTGGGATGTCCTTAGAACTAGTTAAACCTAACTAACCTAAGTTCTAGGGGACTAATGACCTCAGAAGTTGAGTCCCATAGTGGTCAGAGCCATTTGAACCATTTTTTTTTTTCTTTTTTCAGCGGGTGGTCTCTCCTCTGGTACTACCTTCATGGGAACAAGCTCCAGGTTATTAAGACTCTCCCAGCTGCTTTGACGACCTCTTTTGGGCTCAGTCGCCTTGGAGAGATCATTTTAGGTATGCTGCGTATTGGGCACTGTCGTTTTTAGTACTTTGTGCTCATTCCCGTCAACCATTGACGGTCCGCCATTTCCTGATAGAATGCCCTCCTTTTTTTTAACAACTTACCTTCTCATTTATGTTCGTTGGCTAAAATGGCCGATAGCTCAAAAAGTAAAACGCGGGTAACAACCCGTGCTTTGCAGTCTATGTGATAGCAATATCGCCAAGGATATTTAAAATTCGCCATAGAGAAACGGAGGTCCTGAACTGAAGATTATAGACCTTTATCCAAGTCTCTGTTTTTAGCTGTCTTCTCTTTCGTCGACTAGGATTAACTTGGTTTTAACTCCTCTCCGTCTTCGTGTTCTACGGTTCTGACAAGGGCGCGTTGTGACCCTACTTGTTTTCGCGCCCCAAAACAAAACAAAACAAAAACCAACGACAATGACATAAATTGCGGCTGATGCAATGAACTTCCACTACTATTTGGCCTTTTAGATTTGCCTTAATCAAAATTAATAATCATCATTCATTAAAACATTTTCTTACTAACAAAAATAACATTTATAGGTACAGTACCGTATGATGTTACTAATCATTCTCGTTGTATTTGTAATTTGCCTGTCTTGCGTATGAGAAACACCATTTTGCATTTTAAGGACTAGGTGAGAGTTAGGGCTGTATTTTCTTTTTTTTTACTCCAAACTATCGTGGTTACCACACCACGGACCGGCTCAAATTTCTGTTTTACGTAGCTGACACTAATATGAAATGCTTTAAGGTATTATGAATACATGTTCTAAATCTGTAGATGACCCTGCAGTCAAGATCACTTTCTGCATCTTCCCTACCAAGAAATCCTCAATGCAGTCACAAATTTCACTTGACGCCTCATACGATCCTATTTTTGATGATAAGCGTATTTGTAGTTGTGGTATCGATAGCTACGATGCTTCCGTGTAGGTGCAAGTTCGTAGGTTGGCACCGCGACACCGACACAGACGACAGCGCCCTCTAGCCGGCGCTGCGCGGCTCTACGAGCGCCACTCCGGATTCAGTCCATTTGATGTGGAGCAGACGACCAAGCAACATTGTAGTGGCTCGCCCACTATGAAATAGAAACAGATTTTGCCTTTGTACCTTCTAACCGATGTTTGCGTACAGATGAGCACGTAGATTCGAAGCCGTTCATCAATCAAAGTTAAGTAAAAGAGTTATAACCCATACGCAGTACCTAAGCATGTCACGTTTTCCTGCTCCCACTCACGTCCTACATTCGGCCTGTCCTTCAGTTTACGGCAGCAGACCCACGCGCCACCTATCCAGGCGGGATACAAAAGTAGTACTACGTGAAGAAGCTACATGCAGCGTTTCTCGTTTTCCGAAAAGCTGACTGCTTTCATCCATGGATTTCAGCATGTAATGCAAGAAAGGTGCTAGTTGGGCGTCACATGATCGATATTTTCGAAATCCATGCTGGTTGGCGGGGAAGTCCTGTTCGAAATACCTCAACCCAAGCTCAAACGTAAAGGATAGTTATTAACATGTGGATGTCGAGGATATTGGACGGTATTCCTGTGGATCACTTCTGCTACCCTTCTTGTAAACGGGTGTGACATAGGCTTTGTTCCAGCCCTTGGTCACGGTGTTTCCTTACAGTGATCAACGAAATTAATGTTTCTTTGGAATTTTAACACACAGTTTATACTTGAGCATATACTCATAGCCAAAAACATCAGAACATTGATATTACGTAACTCATAGTTTAATAATTCTGGTAACTAGTTCATACCTTGAATAAATAAAAGCCACTTAACACGACAATGAGTGTGTCCTGGGCGTAACAATGTGCGATAATAGAGGCTTGTACGTACAGGGCTATTACAAATGATTGAAGCGATTTCATAAATTCACTGTAACTCCATTCATTGACATATGGTCACGACACACTACAGATACGTAGAAAAACTCATAAAGTTTTGTTCGGCTGAAGCCGCACATCAGTTTTCTGCCGCCAGAGCGCTCGAGAGCTCAGCGAGACAAAATAGCGACAGGAGCCGAGAAAGAGTATGTCGTGCTTGAAATGCACTCACATTAGTCTGTCATAATAGTGCAACGACACTTCAGGACGATGTTCAACAAAGATGCACCAACTGCTAACTGCCTTCGGCGATGGTATGCGCAGTTTAAAGCCTCTGGATGCCTCTGTAAGGGGAAATCAACTGGTCGGCCTGCAGTGAGCGAAGAAACGGTTGAACGCGTGAGGGCAAGTTTCACGCATAGTGATGTGAAAGATTCAGTGTTTAAACCTCCTCTACCAAGAAACGTGCCAGAACTGCGAGCTCGCATCAACAATGCTTTCGAACTCATTGATGGGGACATGCTGCGCCGAGTGTGGGAGGAACTTGATTATTGGCTTGATGTCTGCCGAATCACTAAAGGGGCACATATCGAACATTCGTGAATGCCTAAAAAAACTTTTTGAGTTTTTGTATGTGTGTGCAAAGCATTGTGAAAATATCTCAAATAATAAAGTTATTGTAGAGCTGTGAAATCGCTTCAATCATTTGTAATAACCCTGTACATAATCAAAATATTAAGATAAAACAAGGTGACACTTCATTCTAAACAAGCACAGAACCATAATAAAATACTATTATACGCATCAGGGCTACATTTTCCCCGTCCATAAAGTATTGCGCTGTCTGGAACTTTACATCACGTTACAAATGACTCATTGGCAGCATCTGGGCTACGACAAACAGTTCTGTTGTCGTTAGGAATGATTACAAGTGTAAGAGAAGAGACGGGAGCATGCCTGCACCGCTGTGTCTGTTTCCTTGATTCATCTAGCAGCGACTGTCCTTACTTGTGGTGCCGTCTTGAGGTAACGGCTTCTGCATGAGACCTCATTATTTGCACTACGCCACTGTTTTATGCCTGCTAACTTGAGAGTTTCAAGGAGAATCGTCCAGTCAATGTTGTCAAAAGCTTTCTCGAAATGTAAAAATGATACCTTAGGAAATGGGGGGAAGATCACTTTCTACTTACAAAAGTAGAAATGCATTTCCTTGACTTAAGGTCAGCCTCTACCAGTTTTTTATTCTTCCTTATATAATTCGTCATTATTTTGCCACTATGGTTTACTAAAGTGATTGATTGATTTTGTTTAGACCTGTCGGCGCTGCCTTCTTTGGAACTGGAATTAGAACCTTCTACTTTAAGTGTGAGTATATTTCACCTGTCTCACATACCTTCCACACGAGGGGAAATAATTTTGTCATGGCTGGCTCTCCCAAGGATCACAGTAATTCTGAGGGAATTTTGTCCACTTCTTTCCAGTAACAGATTTTTCAGTACTCTGTTAATTTCTTCTTGCAGTATCATACATACAATCTCTTCTTCACGTAATTCCTCTTTCCTTTCTGCAATATTGTCCTCAAGTTTGTTTCTCTTATCTCCCTTCCCTCATTTAGCTTTACCTTCATGGCTTAGTATTGGTGTGCAATCCGAGCTCCTCATATATCTTCAGAGAGGAGAGAAGAGAAGCAACTGTAAGAATAATTTCCCTATAGGTAGAATATATCTTTCCTCTGATTATGCTTGCTTCAACTGCCTTGCATTTGCCCTCTAGACATTCCTGCTTAGCCATTCGCACTTTTTAGATACATCTATTCCCTTTAAACTGCTGTATTTTTGTGTTTTACCCTTTCATTAGTTCAGCTCAATATCCCTTTCGTTATCGTTAATTTTAATCAGAGATTTCAAAACATTACACTTCATAAAATCTGTCTGAAACCAACAGTCCCAACTCTCCATATATAATTATTTTTTCGTGATTTTTAAACCAAGTGTTAGCCAGTTCGTAGAATTTTGGATAGAGTGTTGTGGATTGGCAAGAGAACCAACCCACTATGAGAGGAAGCCGAAAGGCACGCGTTTTAGCTCACGCAGGCTGGCGTGAGATCTGGAACAGGTCAAGGAAATGAGACTAGCAAAAAAAGGACGTAGCTGTGGAATGCTTAACTTTAATGCATAAATGGTGAACATCGCTCTTGACGGTACATGTTTTACAGCATCAATAGTAACGGGTAATGGCGCCTTGCTAGGTCGTAGCAAATGACGTAGCTGAAGGCTATGCTAACTACCGTCTCGGCAAATGAGAGCGTAATTTGTCAGTGAACCATCGCTAGCAAAGTCGGCTGTGAAACTGGGGCGAGTGCTAGGAATACTCTCTAGACCTGCCGTGTGGCGGCGCTCGGTCTGCAATCACTGATAGTGGCGACACGCGGGTCCGACGTATACTAACGGACCGCGGCCGATTTAAAGGCTACCACCTAGCAAGTGTGGTTGGTGTCTGGCGGTGACACCACATAGAGCATAAAAAAATTTTTGTTTAGTAGGATAAAATGGAGTGGGGAAAGAAATGAAAGACTATATTGCCTGTTCTTCGTATTACCGAATATCAGTTAGTCATCAGAATGATAATTTTGTTTACCCCAACATACAGATAGTTACAGGAGATGAAAATTTCAGTCTTTCAATCTCTTCCTCATATGTGGAGCTACTTAGCCATGAATCCAACACGAACCACAGCAGTATAAGTTTACATGCTATCGTAGTTACAATCATACATCCAATATTCTGTTTGTAATAGCTTACCAGAATTCTTATTTTCTTATTCACTCCTGATCAGATCACTAGATACTTAACACAAAATAGTGCAGAATTCCTGTTCTTCTGACCATTGCATATCACTATCACTCCATTAATTCCTACCATATATATAATATATATATATCTTCAGCCTATCCCCGTCCATTTTAAAGTCTTTTACCCTGTCCACACGTTTCCATGCTGTGATGCACAGAACCCCAATCTACTCATGAGGATGCTGTCATCAGGAAAAACTAGTCTCCACCCACAGCTACAAATACGGGACTACTTTACCTTCAGAATACTTTATCCATGAGGATATCAGCTCATGTAAAAATAATAATAGCTGAAGTTTCCTCTTGCTTTGAACCATGTACAGTATCAGCACTATGTCATGTTTACTCGTGTAGTCTGGAACGAATATAAGTGGCCCAGAGAACAGAGTTCCATAGTACAAAAACACAGCAGAGGAACGGAAATACAGTACTAGCCTGACCATAGCACATGTTGAAAGCCACCACCATTCATTTCTTTACACTTTTGGGCCATAGTCAGAAAGTTTCTTAAGGCGGATCGAAGTTGGACTGTTGGAAATGCTGCAACCTCATCTGAAACTTTCTGCTGCAGTTCTTTAAGACTACGAGGGTTGTAATGACACACATTAGTGCGTGATTACTTTGTCTGGGAATCTCTGAAGTCTGACAGCTCACGTACCTAGCTGCCAACCCAGAGCACCTGATCTAACTAACCACTCCTATCAACTGTGTCAGGCATGTAAATGTGCTCCAAGGTTCGACAGTTGTATGCACAGTTGTTCCATCCCATTCGAAGTGACTGTAGCTCTTTGCCAATGTCTGAGGCACACAAGCTTCATCTTCTGCTACATGCAATGACAGAAACTCTTCCCCCCCCCCCCCCCTGACGCAACTATGGTGTACTGTTGAAATGTTATGCAAGGTATTTTTCAGCAAATCTATGATGCACTGTTCAAAATATTTTGCCAACATGTATGGTTCCATCCCAATTGAAAAGTGAAGTTAGAATTCAAGAAATGTCCGCGTGTTTAAATTTTTAATTGATCTAATGTCAATTAAATCATACTTGCCAAACTAAACGTAAGCTTGTGTAAGTATTTTGAGCATGTATATACTCAAAGTATGGGGGCTAAAAGCATTTTGCCACTAAAAGGTGTTAACTTGTGGCAGATAATTCGCTTGGACTAATAATACATCTAGAGTGTGTTTGAAAACTACTTTCTCCTTATAATAATGAAGCTATTTGTGATAGTTTCTTTCTTAACCTCTTTTTCTCAAATCACTGCGCTGCCTTTTCCACCATGGAGTGTTCATTTGTTCAACAACATTGTCCTTATGTGATGAGAGTTGGATCATCAGTATACGTCACAGATTTATATAGTGGTACGTTTGGCAGGTCATTCAAATAGACAAAAAACAGAGTCGCACAATGAAGTTAATTTGATCTATGCTGGAATTCCTCTATATTAAAGTCTGACCTCAAAGTAAAAGAACCATTTGTCGGACAAACAGAAACCAATGTTCCAGTAGTGCTAGTGGTGCTTTAATTGAGAAATTGGAGACATATGGAATAACCAAAGTGCTACGTGGGACACCATGAAAGGGCCTTGGTGAGCTCTGCTAGGTTTTCATCATAAATGCGTGGCCTATTTTCAAAACCATGTAGTGATGATAAATAAAAGTGAGCTATCAACAATAATAGAAAAAATGTTTAGTAGACTGTTACATTTAATACAATTTTTTCAGTTGTTGCATTACAGCTTCAACGATTTTTAATATTATTGGTACATCGCCACAGTTCTCCAATTACGGGGCGTATGTCTGTCTTCTTTATTGTATACCTCAAATAAACCGTCAATAGTGTAAGCAGTGAAATGAATAGTCTTGAAATGTTAGCTCCAAACTCACAATTGTTTTGCTAGTATAGTATTTATTGTTTTAGGGTAGATAGTTTCTCTAACTTCATGTCTTTCATTTTAGATTTGCTCAGTGATCTATCTATCCTAAGACTTGCCAAAATTTGGATAGCAAACTACAACCAGTATATTCTATCTTCAACTCTATTTCATCTCGATTATTTCCTCGTTCAGAAGAAGCATAGACAGATTTCGATCTCATAAATTCTGGGAAAGTAGCCACGTGAAATTGCAATAGCATTTAGCTCATCTGTACTTAGGAGTCACTATAGACAATTTACATAAATTTTCGGAGCTGCCTTATGTTTCTGCTCCATTTGTTATTGTACTGAGGGGTAATACACAATTATCACAAGAAACAATATGACCACATGATTAATAGTTCCTTTGTCCACCTTTAGAACGAAGTATATCGTTGATTCTGCATGTCAGGAACGCGACTGTTTGTTGGTAGGTCTGTGTGCATAGGCATCTAATTCCCGACCTCCCGAGTCATGTAATTCGCGTGAATGACATGTCGCTGATTTGTGTATGTAGTGATGGTGCCTGAAAGCGACCCAGATGGGTTCCATAGGACTTACTTGGACGTCTTAGCGGCAAATTCGCCAGATGTACGTTGACTATAAGGCTCCTCAAGCCACTGAGGCAGAACCATGCTACAAAGTCACAGATAGTTCTACTGCTAAAAGATGTGTTCCCCAATGGAAATGTCATCAAGTATGACAGCTGCGAACTACATGCATCCCATTCAGAGTATCCTCAATTACTACCACATGTCTCATGCTATGGTAGACATTGTCCTGCAGATGCATAATATGCAGCACAGCATGAACGCAGGTTGGTGAGAGCATTGTTTGAAGCCGCCATTCACCCCGATGACAGCATTTGTGGACACTGGCACTCTAGGTCACTGGTAAACATTTGATTCACTGGAAGACCTGACTCGTTTCCATTGACCGACGGTCGAATGCCAATGGTCCCGTTCCCACTGCAGTCATGATCGTTCACATGTCCACCGAACGACATCGTCACATTTGGATGGTTTTCTGCACAGCTCCATGTTCAACAATGTGATGAACGGTGTGCTCTGAAACACTTTGTGCACCAGCATTGTGTGTTTTCAGCAGACGAGACGCCACTGATCACCATGTACCCTACATTACAGAGCAGATAAGCCACCGAACCCCATATTCTGTGAAGAGTCTTGGATGTCAAACCATATAGCGCCTACTGGCAGTTGCACATTTCTCCTACCTCTTCCCATAGATATTCACGTGGTACTGTCGTGAGTATTTGAGTAAGGGCAGCATGTCATTACACAGAGCGTGTGAACGATTATTTCTAAAATGAAAAGCTGGTCAAAGTCGTTTATTTGATTGGATTTCCCCATTTGCAGCGTATATCTTCACGAGAGTGATCCCCTGGCCGTGTGTGCTCCGCTTACGTGAATTTGTTGCAGCATCACGTCCCTACAACGCCACCAGGCAGCATCCAGTGGTTATAATGTTTTGGATGATGAGTGTATATACAGAGTGGTCAGAAACAGTCTGAAACGTTTTTAAGGATGTTTCAGCGTATGCTGAAATGTCACGAAAATGAATTCGATATGTTGTGCCAAGTAGACGCATCACAGTCATGTAGATGGTAGTGTACAGGTGGTGCAGGTTCGGGTTCGATCACTACTACCATACCATGCCCAAGTTTTGTATTGCTCTGTTGTTTGGCTTTAACACAACAAACAAAAGACACATTTGGTGACATCACCTCTGTCAGGCCGCTTGAATCTGTGCACGCAATGCACTGAATGAATGCCTAACGTCAACTCTTAGTCCGAGAAGCGTTTAATGGTGTTTAATGAACTGATAAATGTTACGATGTACCAACCTGTACTGTTTCTGACCACGCTGTTTTCTGATGACGCCTCACAACTTTATACCTTACTGCAGCCTCAGTAATAGTTGTATTTCCACCTTGTTTGTTTCATTTCCTAATCTTCTCTTTTGTGTTAGCGAACATCAGTTTTCTGCTGCCTTTTAGTAAAATTAAAATAGAAAGCAGATACGTTTTTTGAGGTCTTATTTTTATGTACAGAATTTTGGGGTAACCTGGAGGCATATAGAATTGTTGACATTTCACTAAGACTATTTGGTTTGAGATGCAGTTTGATAATTTTTATAGCCTACAACATGGAAGTCCATTGTTTTGTCGATATTTTGAGCCTGTTTGAGATATGTGTACGTTTTATGTTTCACTTGGAGCAAGTTAGTACTTTAAAGTGTTGACGTCAGTTTGATAAATATCATGCTACATCACCTTCATCCCCATATTATACACTACTGGCCATTAAAATTGCTACACCACGAAGATGACGTGCTACAGATGCGAAATTTAACCGACAGCAAGAAGATGCTGTGATATGCAAATGATTAGCTTTTCAGAACATTCAAACCAGCTTGGCGCCGGTGGCGACACCTACAACGTGCTGACATGAGGAAAGTTTCCAACCGATTTCTCATACACAAACAACAACGAATCACCAGGCAACGCCGGTCAACTGCTGTGATGCACCGTGTAAGGAGGAGAAAAGCGTACCATCACGTTTCCGACTTTGATAAAGATCGGATTGTAGCCTATCGCGATTGGCGTTTATCGTATCGCGACATTGCTGCTCGCGTTGGTCGAGATCCAGTGACTGACTGTTAGCAGAATATGGAATCGGTGGGTTCAGGAGGACAATACGAGGCCGTTGGGATCCAGCACGGCGTTCCGTATCACTAGCAGTCGAGATGACAGGCATCTTATCCACATGGCTGTAACGCATCGATCAATGAGTCAACAGATGGGGACGTTCGCAAGACAACAACCATCTGCACCAACAGTTCGACGACGTTTGTAGCAACATCGACTATCAGCTCGGAAACCATGGCAGCGGTTACCCTTGACGCTGCATCACAGACAGGAGCGCCTGCGATGACGTTTTGCCATTCGTGGACCCAGGTTCGTCGTTGAGTACACCATATTTTTCGGATGAATCCAGATTCTTTTCAAAGCATCATGATGGTCGTATCCGTGTTTGGCGACATGGTGGTGAACGCACATTGGAAGCGTGTATTCGTCATCGCCTTACTGGCGTATCACCTGGCGAGATGGTATGCGGTGCCATTGGTTACACGTCTCGGTCACCTCTTGTTCGCATTGACGGCACTTTGAAATGTACCGTTCAGATGTGTTACGACCCGTGGCTCTACGCTTCATTCGATCCCTGCGAAACCCTATATTTCAGCAGGATAATGCACGACCGCATGTTGCAGGTCCTGTACGGGCCTTTCTGGATAGAGAAAACGTTCGACTGCTGCCCTGGCCAGCACATTCTCTAGATCTCTCACCAACTGGAAAACGTCTGGTCAATGGTGCCGAGCAACTGGCTCGTCACAATACGCCAGTGACTACTCTTGATGACCTGTGGTATCGTGTTGAAGCTGCATGGGCAGCTGTACCTGTGCACGCCATCCAAGCTCTGTTTGACTCTGTGCCCAGGCGTATCAAGGCCGTTATTACGGCCAGAGGTGGTTGTTCTGGGTACTGATTTCTCAGGATCTGTGTACCCAATTTGCGTGAAAATGTAATCACATGTCAGTTCTAGTATAATATATTTGTCCAATGAATACCCGTTTATCATCTGCATTTCTTGTTGGTGTAGCAATTTTAATGGCCAGTAGTGTAGTATTGAACCTTTTCTGCAACTGTTGATCTTCCCTGTTGAGACCTTCCCTGTTTTATAAAAAGTTTTCTTCTGTTACAATTTCAAACATTAAATCTTTTGTAAAATGAATGTCAATTTGTACCTTAGTAGTAAATAAATGAAGTCATGCTGCCTCCGAAAATATGTGAAGGCCAAGCCCAGTGCTTGCTGGCCTTCTTCCCATTCTGCATCTGATCAGCCCTGTGTAAACATATCTTTATTAATCACGAAGTCACAGTGATACAAGAATGATATTTGAGGACAATTTTTACTGTACCTAGAACATCAAAATTTACGAGAGAATGACTAACGATGCAGTTTCAGAGCATGTCAATGTAAGAACTTGTTTCAGATGAGTTGTGGGGAATAGGCAATGGACTGATGTGCCCTTCTATCCGCCATTGTTGATATTTGTCACGACTGATGCAAAGTTTATTTTCTATGTTAACACATGTTCTAACATTGTATAGCTGAACTTGAAACGTATCACAATTATTACAGCAATGAATGTTTACCGTGACGGGATTTATTTCCGTTAACTGCATTCTAAATTACGGCTGATCACATCAGGAGTGTGCGTGGTTTCACTATTGCTTGTTCCAGATAGGTGTTCGAAAAGATAAAACTTCATATGCAGTTTGATGAGAAAATGATAATAGTATAAGTTACCTTTCAATAAAATAACACAGTGTACATCCTGCAGGAAACTAACAAGCATCTGCAATATCATTCCTGAAACCTGTCAACAAAAACATATAGCTGTGTAGTAACACACGAACTACATGTAATACCAGAGCAGATAAATTTCTTCGAAACTTAATATTTAGGGCAAATGTCACAATGTATTTTCTCCAATAGGACCCACGTGTCTGTAGGATACTGAGTAGCCACATAAATATGGCATAGGAAATGATACATTTGTATGTATGTGTCATAGCAAGCAATGCATTTCATTTTAGATTGAGATGTTGGTACCAGTCCACATTTTACTATCACTTAAGTACATAATGTAATTACATTTTACATTTATTAGTATTGTTATGTCTGAGCAAACAAGGCCAACATTTTTCGATAAGTCTGCACTGCTTATAAATTATACATAATTAAGGATTTGGCTAACACAGTAACTAATTCATTGATTTTTGCTACTTCTCATGTTGTTCTGTTGCATAACAATGGGATGTATGAATAATACCGAAGTGAAATAACGTAGGATCAATTGTCTGGTCATCCTCTCAATGTCCAGATCAGAAGGCAGTTTTGAAACGATACGGCAGAATTATCATCATTTTTATTGGTCTTCCCAACAATTCTTAATAAAACATGTTCCACATTCCGACAGAACAATACAGTACTGTATTCAGCCGAACTTATTAGAATGTACAAATGAATGTTTTATGTCATTTCATGCCCACCATATTGTGTGTGTGATGATTTCATCAGTTCATCAGTGGTCTAGTCCTTTGAAAGATAAAGCATTGGTGTCCCACTCCTTCAAAGATTTGCATATAGAAGCTACCAGAGATCTTTGTTCCACTCTTCTCAAGGCCACCAAATGCAGTGTATCCTTCTTATGACCATCATACACAAGAAATTTATCATCATCTTCTTCTCTTCAGGTATACGGCAGGAATTGCCTGTTACGGTACCCATCTCTGTCGCGGTCTTCCTTTGCCATTGGAGCGGAGGCACTTATTATTTCTTGCCTTTAAGGGAAGTCTCTCACTCTGCATTCTTTGTTTCTATAATCTCGAATTTTATCATTGAGGCTCAAGATTTGCAGTTCTTCTCTAATATCTTAATTTCTTAGCCTGTCTTCCCTTGTGCAACTTTTATACTTCTAAGGAATTTCATTTCTTGTCCCTGAATCCGGCTTTGTTGCTGCTTGGTAATCACTATACTAAAACTACAAAGTGGGCCAACCAAGGTCGCAAAACTTGCACACAGGAATAATAACAAGTTGCACGTTCATTAAAGGTACACAAATGATTAACGTAAGTGTTAAATGCGAAGGGCTATCAATGGGTCAGCCAGTACTTACAGAAACGCTAATATTAACAAGGTGGCCTCACCTAACTAACGGTCATAATAACTTTAGAGAACAGCGTTAGGTACAATTTGGGAATCGGTCTGAGTCAAGGCCCATTGCAGTGTTCGCAAGCAATAACGCTACGTCCGGCAGGCAATACGAGCTTTCACTCCCCACGGCTTGTGCACAGGGTCGCACAGTAGACGGTATATATTTATGTATACTCCGACCGGCCCCACAATGAGCGGTCCTGACAAGAATCCATAACCGCGCTGACACCAGGGAACGAGCATTCTTAACAAATGGCCTGCAGCACAAATAGATCGCAATGAAAACAAGGTCAAATCAGAGCCACGCTGAAATATATAATGAGCACGCTCCCAGTTTCTTAAGGAGCAATAACATTAACGGTATCCCAGTAAATTAACAGGAAAATTACAGATCACTTGCAGTTGCCTTAAAACACTTTCAACATTAATCATTTGTCACGGCAGCATTTGGTATGTTTATATAAACTATTAACTCTGGCTGCAGTTATGAACGTGTCCTAAAACAAGTTAAAATTTGCATCAAAATCACTGAAAACACACACTCCACGGATGACCAAAAACGAGATTAGGAACATCAGCCTCCTTAAAATACCCACTGTGGAACCACGTTCAGAACCATCTCCGGCAGCTACCCATGCCACAATAAGTTGACAGCTGAATATCGATACCAGCGATGCAAGTCGAACACCCTAGCGCCGGCCGCCACGGCTCACCGAATGTTGCAAAGAACCATCATTCTTACGGCGTACTAACACGTCTAAAAAGGGTAAAGTCCAATTGAAAAGCCTGGGCTAGCAGGACAGAACGGATTAGGCTGTGGAAAGGGGCTAAAATAAGTTGCTGTCAGTTTAACTCAACATACAAACTTGACTGGAGGCCGGATATTAAGCAATAAGAAGAGTTTCAATCAAAGGCAGGAGGCCTTATCTTAAAACAAAACAAGAACATTAATTTAAGAGATATTGGTATTCGGCTGAAGGCCACACATCAACGAAATAACTACAACCGAAACAGGGAAATCACTATCTAACACACGAGGAACGGCGCTCAGTTTCCAAGGGTCGGCCTGGGATTGTAACACTAACGCCCGTTTAAAAAGTCGTTGGACAGGCTGCCCGTCACAATCTGAAGGCAACCCACTCGACAGACAGACAGCCGATCGACCAATCAACAAAATCAGTTCCACTCCACGTAACCAGCGAAACGACCACCAGATTTCAATATAACGACACACAGAATATTGGCACCCACAACGACCAACAACACCTCAACTGCCGAACTACACTCCGCGCTCGACAGCAACAACACGACGAGGAAAAAACACTGCCAAAAATTACGTCAATGACCAGGGTAGGTAACAGGAACTTCGACGGTCACAAGGCAGAAGATACCGCTGGTCAACTTCAATAACAGGGAATAAATTAAGTTAAACTCCACAGGAAGACGGCTGGAATCTTAGCCGACTTGAATACACACACGTTGTTGCTCGTGGGTATGTCCCAATAGCGACAACCAGGAACACACGAAGAAATTTAAACAGTTGAAGCTCGATAGTACCTTAAGTGAGGACGCAACTTTCATGTCCAAGATGGTGGGTGACGAACTTCGTAGCACCCGCAAGCAGCACCTCACACTCCGACCGCACGTGCACATCGCCAGCGGCCCCGGCCAGAGTATCCGCGACGGAGACGTCCTTGCTGCTCCACGCCAACCGACCGCCTCGTCACACACCGCCCAGCCGGGAACTATGTTCGCCACACCAGAGATAGTACAGCAGTACTAGTATCGATACACGCTGCTGCTGCCGCTGCTGTCACGCACAGAGAGGACAGCAACATTATCGCGATAACCGCAGGAGGAATAAAACCACAGGACTTCAACCAGGGTTTAACCCAAGAAAAGCATGACTCGAGCCAGCCACGGCTCACCCATCTTTCTCAATCTCCATAGTAAACTTTATGTTCTTATGTAAAGAGCTTAAATGACAAAAATATACTTTTGTTGTATGGCCTCATGGCAGACAAAACTGTAACAATTCATGTAATTCACGCCAGGAAACAGTAGGCTTTAAGACCGCAGACCGAAGAGCTTTCTCCTCAAAGTCTTCCAAGAAAGAGTAGCCACCACAGGGGACAAGGGACTCGCCATGGTGACACCGTCAGTTTGAAAGGTTTCTTATTTAATAACGAATTCGTTGAACAATGTTCTGCTACAGTTTATTGTATTCTTTTGCATTTCCATGGGACATTAAAATAACACCAAAAGTTTAGCTCCCAGCGCATGCGCCGTAAGCCGCCAGTACGATTCGCATTCGCGGAATTCGCTATGAATACCACGAAGGCATCAGATCTCTTCAGTACTCACCTGAGGATGGCCAGACGTCTCTGGGCCGAAATACCATGGCAGAGTGTTCATGGGATCCGGCTGCAAACCCAATAATTACTATAAGAAATAATACGTCGGGAAATTTTCAGAAGTCACGTTGAATTTCAGCACAGGTATTTAAATTTGGTTTTGTGCGTCCTAGAGAGTGTTGCTGTTGTAATTTCGCATCTCCAACAAATAAGTGGGAAAGTCACTTGTGTTGGTTTCCCAAAACAGACGTTAATGAAACAAAATGTCTCTCACCTTTGGGCAATCACACGGTGCAGAACGAGCTTTCGTTTGGGTGACACACCCGACCACAGTCATTGCCCTACGGCGTATACGATCGTCGCAGCGTTACATTTCTGCCGTTCTTTCTGCCCATCACGGAAATTCATTCTTCTTGATGTTAGTGGCCCTGCCATTGGAGATGATTTCCTAGGTTTTTTTATATATATACACTCCTGGAAATTGAAATAAGAACACCGTGAATTCATTGTCCCAGGAAGGGGAAACTTTATTGACACATTTCTGGGGTCAGATACATCACATGATCACACTGACAGAACCACAGGCACATAGACACAGGCAACAGAGCATGCACAATGTCGGCACTAGTACAGTGTATATCCACCTATCGCAGCAATGCAGGCTGCTATTCTCCCATGGAGACAATCGTAGAGATGCTGGATGTAGTCCTGTGGAACGGCTTGCCATGCCATTTCCACCTGGCGCCTCAGTTGGACCAGCGTTCGTGCTGGACGTGCAGACCGCGTGAGACGACGCTTCATCCAGTTCCAAACATGCTCAATGGGGGACAGATCCGGAGATCTTGCTGGCCAGGGTAGTTGACTTACACCTTCTAGAGCACGTTGGGTGGCACGGGATACATGCGGACGTGCATTGTCCTGTTGGAACAGCAAGTTCCCTTGCCGGTCTATGAATGGTAGAACGATGGGTTCGATGACGGTTTGGATGTACCGTGCACTATTCAGTGTCCCCTCGACGATCACCAGTGGTGTACGGCCAGTGTAGGAGATCGCTCCCCACACCATGATGCGGGGTGTCGGCCCTGTGTGCCTCGGTCGTATGCAGTCCTGATTGTGGCGCTCACCTGCACGGCGCCAAACACGCATACGACCATCATTGGCACCAAGGCAGAAGCGACTCTCATCGCTGAAGACGACACGTCTCCATTCGTCCCTCCATTCACGCCTGTCGCGACACCACTGGAGGCGGGCTGCACGATGTTGGGGCGTGAGCGGAAGACGGCCTAACGGTGTGCGGGACCGTAGCCCAGCTTCATGGAGACGGTTGCGAATGGTCCTCGCCGATACCCCAGGAGCAACAGTGTCCCTAATTTGCTGGGAAGTGGCGGTGCGGTCCCCTACGGCACTGCGTAGGATCCTACGGTCTTGGCGTGCATCCGTGCGTCGCTGCGGTCCGGTCCCAGGTCGACGGGCACGTGCACCTTCCGCCGACCACTGGCGACAACATCGATGTACTGTGGAGACCTCACGCCCCACGTGTTGAGCAATTCGGCGGTACGTCCACCCGGCCTCCCGCATGCCCACTATACGCCCTCGCTCAAAGTCCGTCAACTGCACATACGGTTCACGTCCACGCTGTCGCGGCATGCTACCAGTGTTAAAGACTTCGATGGAGCTCCGTATGCCACGGCAAACTGGCTGACACTGACGGCGGCGGTGCACAAATGCTGCGCAGCTAGCGCCATTCGACGGCCAACACCGCGGGTCCTGGTGTGTCCGCTGTGCCGTGCGTGTGATCATTGCTTGTACAGCCCTCTCGCAGTGTCCGGAGCAAGTATGGTGGGTCTGACACACCGGTGTCAATGTGTTCTTTTTTCCATTTCCAGGAGTGTATATATACAGGGTAATGCCGGACTTTAGTGAGAGTGCACACATGACTGCCATTGACTGACAGACAGGTGGAAAATAGTCACCCACACCGGTTCATGATGAGTGCGCTGAGCTCGCTTTGGCTCGCACCAACACCTCTGTGGCGTTTTGCAGCAAATGCGGACCGTATAAGTGTGTGGAACGCGAGAAGAAACTCGTTCCTTGCGATAGTGTAACCGTGGCAGGCAACTCTATGCCATCTCCAGCGACACTATTGGTACTCGATTATTACTTGAATTTCCCACACTGAAATGCTGCCAAAGCATTTGAAAAACGTTCGCACACCACACAGCACCACATCAAAACAACACCAGGACAACCTATCTTCTCCCGTGCATGTCACTTACTGCCAGTTATATTCAAAAGCAGCACACCACGCAATGGACAAAATGTTATCGGAGGGCACTGTATCAGGGTCACACAGTGATAGGGTGCAGCCGCTCAGTGTGACAAAAAAGGAACGTGGTATAAGGATGCTATGTGGCGACTACAGATTTATAAACGCTCGTTCCATATCGGACCGGTACCTGGTCCCCAATATTGCAGACTTCCACCATAAACTTTGTGATGTACCTCATACCTATACGCTGAACACAGATGCACGTAACAACTACAGTGAATGTCTTGTTACTGGCAGGTTCTCAAAGCCTCCCTCCAGCACTTGCGTGTTGTGCGAACTCATGCGGAAACACCCGGAGGGAAGGTGACTAACTCAATATTGTTCCTTTGAAAGAATATTTTGATAACCGACATTTGAAGCTGACGGCAGCACAATTTGTTGCTATTAACATACATTGCGCCTATGGACTACGAAAATAAGATTTAATAAATTAGTGTTCATACGAAAAGGCCGAACATGATGGTATTCGCTATTGGGAGGTCTGCGTGGCCGTTAGGAGCGTAGCCTTCTAGGGACCGTCGATTCCTGTGACCACTCTTGGCAGCAATCAAGAAAGTCACTACATTCCTGCCAAGTCTTTCTACAGTACGTACTAAAAACTGAGCTCCACCCGAATAGGCTTCGGAAGGCCCGACTGTACCGACCGACTGCCGTGTCATTCTCAGCCCAAGGCGTCATTGCACGCCCCCTCCATATGCACATCGAGCCAGCACTCCGTTCTCCCAGTAGCTGTCAGCTTTCGTGACCGGGGCCAGTACTTCTCAGTCAATTAGATCCTCAATTGTCCTAACAAGGGCTGAGTGCACCCCGCGTCCCAAAAGCTCTCGGCAGACCTGAATGGGCACTCATCCAAGATTTAGCAACGCCCAGCAGCGCTTAACTTCGGTAATCTGGGTGCAAACAGCGCGGCGAGGTCGTTGGCTTTCTGCAGTATCGCAGAAGCAAATTCCAGCTTCTCGTAGCCCTACTACACGACCTCGTGCAGACTCAGCGAGCTGTTGATGACTGCTTCTTCGTTGTGTCAAAGGCATTCTTGACTAAATACACGCTGTTCCTTTTGACGTGGTGAGTTGATGTCAAATCAACTCTGATCTGCATCCTCATTGTGGCGCTTGTAGCTCCACTCATAGGCGACTGGAGCGAAATTTGAATTGACATCTTCTTTCAGATGTAGAAACGTGCCTACCAACTTTCGTGTATGTCGGAACGCCAATAGCTAGTTATGCGATTCTTTCCAGTCAGTGAACTAACTCTTTTCTGTAATAGTGTATTTACTGTAGTTGAAACGTTGCGCCGTTGGTGGCAGTCGCTTCTCTGTATTCATTTCTATTCGGAAAGTAAGGAACGATAGGTCGCGGAATGGAAACCACAGTGAAAACAAAACAGGTTTGATTTGCAACGGTTAGCTACACTATTTTCTATAACGAGGGAATTGAAAAGTTGGTGCAACGCTACGATAGATGTCTAGAGAAGTCGCCGCTCAGACTTACACAGACAACCGCCAGTGCTTTTCGACAATTTTCTACTCTGGACTGCAGCTCTTTGTCTGTGTCAAAATATTGTCTTCATAGCCAGCGGTTCTTTTGAGCAGAGATGCACATCAGGGGTAGCCAATTACGGGCTGTACTGTGGGTAATCGAACACTTTGAAACCTCCCCATAGAAAATTTATGAATGATTGTGCTGATAAGCCCCCTACGTTATTTGATTTTCAAACTGAACGTACTCTGCACACAATAAGTAAGGAGAGAAATGTCTGTTTAGTGATGATCAGAATATTTTTAGCGCAACGCAATCCGACTTTCAATAATCCCTACAAAAGAATGGCCCTGACTAACAATAACCTATACCTTTCATGAATCACTCACCTCACAAAAATCTTCGTTAGTCGAACTACTGCAATACAGCGAGCGCCAATACTGCCTGCTAAATAAAGGATTCTAACTACTGAAGGCACTAACTACTGATAGGCATAGTTAGCAAATGAAAGATTTTGATAGAGAACAAACAATGTATTTACCTTAATAGTGTTCAAAAGTCATAATATATATATCAGTCCATGACATCCAGTCTTACAAATTTACTGTCTCTGATGGACACACGTCCAGATCATCCGCTCCCAAAACTCCGCCATCTCTCTCCCTACATCCACCACTGCTGGCGGCTCACCTCCAACTGCGCAACGCTACGCGCTGTTAACGGCCAACTGTCCCACACTACAATAGCGACTATTCCAACAATGCCACCCAGCCACAGACTGTATGAAAGTCACTGTCTGTGCTGTGTGCAGAGCGCTACGTGGCGTTACCAACATAAAAACCTTAACATCCCACTTACACCTAAACAGCCTACTTACAACCTCCCATCGAAAACGCTCCAGAAGCATCTTCTTTGCCGCTGCAGAGTGCGGCCGAGAATTGTCGTGTGGGACGAACCGCATGACAGATGCGTTATGTGCAATCCATAGCTTCAGCCGAAATCTCTCGCCAGGCCCTCCTACGTGGCGGGAGATGCTAATTTCTAGCCGTCTCTATGTTCTCACTGTGAGCTCAGAACTGAAAAGATAGACATGATGCGATCGATGGGCGTACTAGACACAGTGCCCCAACGCATCTGTGCAAAGCTTCATCAGATTTTCACTGTATTTTCCATTTCGCGACCGATTGTTCCTTACTTTCCCAATAACCGTCGTAGAATGTGTTCTGGTTTCTACACATTCTGCGTACTCTGTATTATCAGTGTTCTCATGGTAAATTTTTATGTATAGTTGTTCCTGTGCAAAGAGAGGGTGAACTGTTGTTGTAGACGGTGACTGCAAGAGATTTAATTTGGTTGCAATGAGTAATCGTTTCCTGTTTTGGAATGTTTCTAATATTTTAAGGATTGTGTTACTCTGGACACTGCCCAGTCGCTGTGTGGTTTCATGTTGTTGTTTCTGAGGTATAATCAGCGGTGCGCGTCGTCCGTTGTCGTCTCCCCAGGCAAACGACCAGCTACGCCTTGGCGGCGGCCAGTTGGAATTGTAACCGATAGTGCGGCTGCTGCGTTTCTCAGTGGAGTGCAGTTCTCCGGCGCACTTGAGTATTCCATTATTTATTCCTGGTGACTCCGAGGCGTCCGTCGTTCCTTCTCCGCCGTTCCTTTCAGCTTTCATTCAGGCTCGACACATCAGAGGTGCGCGGAAACTACAACTCAGGTCATTACTTACCACAGAAATTTTGTAATACCTGAAATATGCCTTTTATTGTACTGTGTTTTAATATCTTACTCTGAATGAGAATATATAATAAAACAACTCACAATTTAAGAGGTGTATCTTAAGAGGGGTCCTGCTTCTGTGGAAGAGTTTCAATCTTAAGAACCATACAAACAATAAATGGTTTACTGAGAAAAACACTTTTTACATAAAATTATATATTGTTTTGGGTGGGCTTTGTCCTAGATTGTGAAACATTACGAAACAGACAAAATGTCTACGGGTGTCAATTAGGTATACTGTTTTGGGATAAGAGCTGTTTGCTGTTGCAATTGTAATTTCCAGCAGATTTGATTTAACATGACAAGCCAGCGTTTGTGTTTGAAAGGTAATTATTGCCTTACCTTTATTGAGTAAAGTATCCTTCTGCGTGTGTCCCACCTCTCAACCGAAATGGCTACAACAGCAGGTGCCTTGCTCAAAAGAAGTAGTCAGTCAGACATACAGCCATTTGGTCAGCACATTTACTATTACATAAAGACAATAACTGTCGGTCTGTCCTCGGGCTGCGCGATGAGGACTCCGGCAGACAAACTGCTAGGTAGATAAACTTGAATTTGAGGAGCGTGTTGATCATCCACTGCAGGCGTCCCTTTAGAAGCGATGTCTAGAAAATTTGTCCCTAAGGTGGTTAAATAGCAGATGAAATGTTTCGTAAATTTGTCTGTATTAAGGGAATTTTGGAGCCAGAAATGCGAAAATAGGTAATTATTTCTGTTCGAGAAACCAAAGATATACGTGTTTCTGTGGTGTCACCGCCAGACACCACACATGCTAGGTGGTAGCCTTTAAATCGGCCGCGGTCCGGTAGTATACGTCGGACCCGCGTGTCGCCACTACCAGTGATTGCAGACCGAGCGCCGCCACACGGCAGGTCTAGGGAGACTTCCTAGCACTCGCCACAGTTGTACAGCCGACGTTGCTAGCGATGGTTCACTGACAAATTACACTCTCATTTGCCGAGACGATAGTTAGCATAGCCTTCAGCTACGTCATTTGCTACGACCTAGGAAGGCGCCATTATCAATTGCTATTTATCTTGTGATGCATGTACCGTCAGACCGATGTTCACCAATTATGGATTAAAGTTAAGTATTCCAACAGATACGTACTATTTTTGCTAGTCTCATATCCCTGACCTGTTCCAGACCTCACGCCAGCCTGCGTGTGTTTAACGCGTGCCTTTCGGCTTCACCTCGTAGTGGCTTGGCTGTCTTGCCAAGTCACAACAGTTTCCGCACATCTGAAAATTCATCCCTTAAGGGGGTGAAATAGATGAAAACATTTTTAAAAATTCTCGTCATTATGAAATGTAAATTTTCTGCTATTTACCTTTATAAAAACGTATGGGTCCTCGGTTATCGATTTAGAATAATTACGTGTTACGGCGTTTTTTGGAAATTCAGCCTCTACAAGGTTGAAACTTTCTATGAATATGTTTCGTTATGTCAAAACATATGCATAGCTAAATCTCTTAAAAGTGGTATTAACTTCAAAAGAATTGTGTGTTAATGGTTGAAACATTTTGTGGACGTACCACCGCAGGAACTCAAAGGCGCTGGTAGCTTGAAGCGTCTTTGTTAAAACTGCCTTTTGTCATTTTCAAACGTACTTCTAAACTTTTCACGCTCGTTAAAAACGAAGCATTGTCTTGGTCAGATGTTGGAATTTGTGAAGCACGTAAAAATTTGATTAGAGAAAAGAGTGTATGCGACCGAAACAGCGGGCTCTAAGGCAGCCGTGTACACGGAGGTGACAAACGTCATGTCACAGCGGTTTTACGTATACAGATGGCAGTAGTATCCGCGTTCACAGCTCTACCAATGCACTGACCTTTTACTCATATGGTTCACGTGAGAGGGTTTCCGACGTGGTTATGGATGCACGACGGGAATTAAGAGACTGTGAACGGAAGTGGCAGAGGAGCTAGACACATGGAACATTTCGTTTGCTGGTTTGTACCTGGGACACAACGGAATTCCTTAGCGAAATGGAAGGTCGGAATTAATTACAGCTCAGAAGATTTATTCTGAAAACAAGGCGAAACATAACGCAATGTTTGCGGGAGATGAACTTTGGCTGCGGACCTGCACACGAACTTTGATTCCGCCATCACAGTAACAGTGTCGCGGCTGAGAGTGTTCCTCCTGGAGTACAGAGCAGGTCTCCTAAGTCCCGTCGTCGCGGCCCGGGAGGGGAGTCGTCTATTCACGTGGGGCTGCGTCTTGATCGGCTGCGTCGACTCCAGCGGTATGACTGCTGCATCTACTGTGGCGCCCCCGTGTGAGCACTTTGACGTATGCCGCGCTGCTGCCACTGGAGTGTTGGCAGACGATGGCCGCGTCTTACGAGCGGCCACCGCCCGGTGTGAACGCGCGGCACAACAAATTCAATATTCCGAGATCAACAGTGACAACACTGTTTCGAGAATACGTGGTGAGAGGCAATGTGTGAAATCTCTGGCAACGCAGAGACCGACGGCCTTCACGTGCCGACCGAGAGCAGCGGTGTTCGACTTCTACGCGTGAAATGTGAGACGTACGACGAACGTACCCGTTTGGACACTACGACGAAATGTGGCGTTAATGGGCTGTGGCGCCAGACGACCGACGCGGGTGCCTTTGCTGACAGCACGACATCGCCTGCGGCGCCTCCCGTGGGTTCGTAAACATATCGGTTGGACTCTGGACGACTGGAAAACCGTAACCTGGTCAGGTGAGTCCCGATTGCAGTTGATAATAACTGATGGTAATGTTAAAAGTGTGGTTTCGTATATTCGTGGGGTTTGCACCAAATTGCAAATAAGGCACTGTCTAAACTGGTGGTGGTTCCATAATGCTGGAATGGACTGGATCCTCTGGTCCAAGTGAGCAGATCATTTACTGGAAGATGTTCGGCTTCTTGGAGACCATTTCCCACTGTTCATGGACTTCTTCTTGTAAGTTCCGCACTATGTGATTCTGTATAAAATGTAGCTCAACTCTACCTCCCACTCTGTAAAAGGTAAACGTATACCAAAATTGTGTACCCGCATACTGCTATTCAGCTTAAACTCGTATGCTAACCTTTGATTAAGCAGAACATAATTTCAACTGAACTGTAACTGGCCTGAATAAAACTTGTCTTTATATTAAATCCGCAACTGAAGTAAAACAATTATTTGGTCCTACTTAAAATTTTCACTTACCTCACGTCCTGACAACACAGTTGCAGACTTCTCGAAAGCACAACAGCAAGCATGCTGCTGCGAAGACTGGTTTCTATTTGTGAAATAAAATTTCCAAACAATATTCAAATTGTTGTATACCATATGATGCAATGTGGTAATGAATAATAATAACCTGTCTGTAAACAATGTGATGGGAGATCATTCTAAAATCGTTGTCTTGAAATATCGTTTCATAGGAATAGTTGAAGTATGTATTAAAAAAGACAGAGTAAAACATCGCGTAATCTTCATACTTAACACTGTACCTTTTTTACACTTTGCTCTGGACAATACTGTGCGTAAGAAAGGTTTTATAGAAAGTCTATTATCACATTGTTCAAACAGCTTCATCAATTCATATGTTAATGCATGACACAGGGAAGTAGGATGGTCTTTCTCTCAGCTCTGTTGTCAGATAGTCAACTTTGGTCACTTGCCCAATCACTCCAACAAACTGACATAACACTGCAGCACTGCGTAGCTAAATTTCTCTTTCAAAAAAGTAAAATCGGAAATTGAGGTGCATATTGCAAGACCACACTAATATCATATTCATCCTTGCTGTCCTTCAGAATAAATCATTCGTCATCTAAGAGATACAATCACAAGTCAACACAGCACTACTGAATATGTCCATCACCTGCCACACTTCAACTAAGAATGTATCGGACAGCACAGAGCCAAAGACTGCACCACAACAAGACCAAAGATTCCTTAAACGTAACATAAATTATGTAAGAGAGAGAGAGAAAGTTAAGATATTTCGTTAAACATTTTCTTACAAGGCCTGAGCTCGGTGTGGTCTCCCACCCTCTTCAAAGGCCTCAAACACTTTCTGTAGTGTTAGCAGTTAGCCAACACTACGCACACTACTTGGTTGAGGAGGCCGAAATGCACGCGTTAAACTCACGCAGGCTAGAGATAGGTCTGAAACAGGATACGTAATGAATGCTATAAAGAAAAGTACGTAGCTTCTGGAATACTTAACTTTAATACATCATTTGTATACATCGTTCTTGATGAGACATGCTTCATACGATAACTTTCAATTGCTATGGCTCCTTGCTAGGTCGTAGCCATTGACTTAGCTGAAGGCTATTCTAACTATCTGCTCTGCAAATGAGCGAGGCTTCGTCAGTGTGCATCGCTGGCTAAGTCGTCCGTACAACTGGGGCGACTGCTAGTCCGTCTCTCGAGACCTGCCGTGTGGTGGCGCTCGGTCTGCGATCACTGACAGTGGCGACACGTGGGTCCGACGTGTACTAATGGACCGCGGCCGATTTAAAGCTACCACCTAGCAAGTGTAGTGTCTGGCGGTGACACCACACTTTCGTCTTCCTCAGTCTACTCTCAGGTTTTGTGAAATACACAGGCCGCTAAAGACGTTTGTGGACATTAGCAGGAAGTGTTGTTCCGGGACGCTGCCAAAAACATCACGCACCCCAATTACACACGCAATTCGTTAAAAACAGACTTAGTTGTCACGGCATAATTTGGATATGCGTGTGCATAGTAAGCGCAATACCTAATACTAAATTGAGACTGGAGGTACAAATGTTCGGTAGATGTCCTCTTAGTAGCGTAATCTGTGAACATCTTGCTTCTGATAGCTGCGTCTGCTACGATCTGTTGCTCCTACTTCAAATACAGAACTGTGCCAGACTAAAATCCAACCAGACAAACTTCAACGGAACACACTAAACACGACGGCGACACCCCTAAATAAACCAATGTAAATTGTGGATGATTGACACATGGTTTCAGAGTAGTAGTTGTACATATGACGTCTTTTAAAAATGCGAGGGCCTTGTGGCTCGTCCTATGAATACCATGACCATGCTTGGCCGTGTTGTTTGTTACGGGCGTCTCCACTGTTATTTAGTTTACCTCGAGCTGTACTAAGGAACAACGGACCTGTTTGCTGTCGTTGTCGTCTTCATCTCTCAGTGGCACCCATTATGATTCTTTAGTGAAGCACTACACCAGGAATTATACTCGTCTGGTGCTGCTTCAGTAGTCACCTTGTTCTATGTTAAAATCAAATGCACGACGGTAGCAAACTACGTGTGCTGTTACAGTCACTAGCCCTAAGGGCCTATTGACATAGTGCCTTAATTAGGTTGACGCCATATATTACTAGTTGCGAGTTAACTACTATGAATAATCTTGGCTGTGGCTTAGAATGGCCGCTGTTTCCTTATTATGTGTACTACTGTTAATAACTATCTGGGCATGTAGAGAAACGTTAGCCATGTTACTATTTGACGGTCAATGCTCGTTCTTGTCCTATGGTTTTATGCGCAAAATTTAATGTGACCAGTGTGTTATTAACGCATTTCATGTTTACTTTACTGCCAACGCGTAACACAGTGCTCAATCCTAAAACCTGTACAATTTCGAACTTTACTTAAGCATTGGAATACAACATCATATTTATTAATAATTTCTATTAAAAACAGTCTTGATCACGATTTATTTAACAAATTTAACAAACCTTGTTAAATAAATCGTGATCAAGACTTTTTAATAGGAATTATTTATAAGACATTGATCACTGCTGTTCCCATAATGCATTCAAAAGTAATATTTATTAATGATTTTTTTCTTTCCTTGTTGACTCGACGAAGAGCAAAAGTCAAAAAGCGGCGGTTTTCCGAGCTATGAGACCTAGCCGCTTATACATTTCACTGTTACAGAGCAAGGTAGTTCCACTTTCTCTGCATATTGCTCCTTCAGCAGGTGATGGGGCGTGTGGCGTTTTTTCCATCCATGGGCATCAGTACTGGTGGTACGGGTCGTTGCTTCCATCCCTGGGTCACCGGGTGCCTCGACAGGTGCTGCATCCAGCCAACTGTTGATGCACTATAAGAAAAAGAAAAGAAATAAGGAACATGAGGGCTGACACAAATATTTATTTTAAAATTTCAACGTCCTCAGTCGTACATTGCCAGTTCAAGGCTCCACCTTTCCCACGCTATCATCTCGAAGATGAAACTGAACTATTTCAATTTTCTTTGTGGTTTTTTCATACTGTAATGCTACAGGAACAAACAATCATATTTCTGTACCTAAGACCGAAGTTGTAAACGTAGAGTCCTCACTAGTATTGGAGATACAGGTGCAAATAACATACACCTCTCTTGCTGGGGTTTCACTTCCTGCTGTCACGTTAAGTGTGCAAGTAGGCCACTTTCATATAACCACTGTCGCATCGCCCGCATCTCGTGGTCGTGCGGTAGCGTTCTCGCTTCCCATGCCCGGGTTCCCGGGTTCGATTCCCGGCGGGGTCAAGGATTTTCTCTGCCTCGTGATGGCTGGGTGTTGTGTGCTGTCCTTAGGTTAGTTAGGTTTAAGTAGTTCTAAGTTCTAGGGGACTTATGACCACAGCAGTTGAGTCCCATAGCGCTCAGAGCCATTTGAACCACTGTCGCATCACAAGGCAGTATATCTGAAACAATATGAATATGACAACGCAAGAGAAACAATTATTTATTAAAATGATGTACATAAAATTATACTCGGTTTTCCCTTTGCGCCAAGACCTAACCTAATCTAAAACAGTGGTTTTGACAGCAGCTAGAGAGTTAGTAACAAAACTTCAGTTACAGCATATTAGCAATTATTTTCTGTCTTCCAAGTGGTTAACATTTACAATAACACTTTGATTAATGTTCGACATTTTTTGTTTTTGTATCCCGCCTGGAAGCCGGCGCGTGGGTCTGCTCCTGTAAACTGATTGGTAAGCCGAATGTAGGAAGTGAGTAGGAGCAGGTGAGGCTTTTAACATAACAGTACATTTAAGAGAGAATATTAGTCAATGACATATACGTAACGGGGTGAAGATGATCACGTAGGTGCGAAGCTGAACATCTAGCCGATGTTAGATTTGATTGAAGTTACAAAGGCAAAATCTGTACTGGCTCGCCCGCTATGAAATAGAAACAATGTTGCTTGGTCGTCTGCTCATCATCAAATGGGTAGAATCTGGAGCGGCGCTCGTAGAGCTGCACAGCGCCGGCTAGAGGACGCTGTCGTCGGTGTCGTAGTGTCAACCTGCGAACTCGTACCAACGCCGTGGCATCGTAGCTATCGATACCACATTTGTTAACTGCCTAATGACTGGAACTGGTCAGCAACTGCAGGTGGCTTGCTGGCTGGTAACATGAACTGTTACTGTTTGATAACTGTAAGTAACTGGAGGCAACTGTGTATAATTTGTGGCATACTGACACTTGGTCGCTTTAACGTGACTAGACTGGAACGAGAACTGGCCAACACCTACGCTCGATGGTAATGTGCATTAACCACTAACAGACGGTAGGTGGTAGCACTAGCAGTGGAGGGTATTTAAAGTGTGTTCGGGTGTGCAGAAAACAACGCAGCAAATGCAGTGCAAGAACGGAGTGATTTATTTCACATCCTGAAGAGCCTCACCATTGGTTTCTGGGTCAAGGCTGCCAGCCTTTCCTAAACGGCTAGATTTGTAAACTGTTCGTCTGCTGCCATAGTTAAAGTGTACCATGTGTGTCAAAATTCTGTTAGGCAAAATCAGCACTGAGGCAACTGTGTTGTACAATGGCCATTGATAACAGGATCGATCAACAGCTGCGGAGATGTGTGCAGGTGAATAGATGTGGAACCATTGAGCAACTGCCCACCAAGATGAACCAAGGGGCTACCAACAGTGTCCCTCAATGGCTGTTTAGCAAACGTTGTCGCATATGGGTCTGCACAGAAGGTACCTTGTTCATACACCCATGCTGACTCGTGTAAATTCCAACCTTCGACGTTATGAACAGGTCAGTACCATAACTGGACGTCTCCTGAGTGCCGACAGGTGACCTTTTCAGATTAGTCACGTTCTTTGCTCCATCACATATATGGCAAAAATCCTGCAACAATAGAATGAAGCGCTCAGTCCATAGAAGGGTGTGCTATGGTCTGGGGAATGTTTTCCTAGCACTCCCTGGGTGATGTGTTGATCCATTGTAGGAATCCTAGAAGGCACAAGTGTACATCTACCCTTGGGCACCATGTCCATCCCTACAAGCAGTTTGTTTCTCCACAGCATTACGCCATCTATCAGCAGGAAAATGCAATAGGTCACACAGCTGACACTGTATGTCTGGTTCTAAGAACACCAGGTTGAGGTTACTGTACTCCCCTGGCCACCTCAAATTCCCTGGATTTAACCCCAATCGAGTATCTGTGGGACCACCTCAATTAGGTTGTTCGTGCCATGGGTCATCAACCAAGAATCCTAGCGCAGCTGCCCTGGCAGTGGTGTTGGTACCGCTCCACATTTCTGTCAGTACCTTCCACAATCTTATTCTCTCGTCTTGCATCTCTCACAGCGGTCCATACTGGAAAAGTAATGAGTCACGCTTTTGGTAGGTGTAAACATCAATGTGATTGCCAAACAGACCGCAGCTGCACATACATATGATGAGCACATTATACGCTATCCAGACGCCTCACGTAATGTTGAGTTCCAGTACTCCATAGGGTAACAGACATAACTATTGACACATGAAAACAGTTCATGGTATGTGTTTTGGTCACTCATGTTCTAGATGGCGCACAGTGGCACCATGCTGAGACTGACAGATGTGGTATTCAGTGGTAGATTTCAGAGGATAGAGACACAGCATCCCTCCCGTTATGCTGATACAGCTGGCTTTATTAACTTCTTGCTTTCTCGTTTTCCGCAGTGTGCAACCACAATGTCACGCATGGTGCTCTGCTTGGCATTTACCCACGACACCCTGAGAAATCACACCTAAAACCATATGGTGAGCAGGCATTAGGTCAAGTATGGCACTTCCGTTTGATAGGCGTGTCTGTGGGGTGAAGTGCGATGTCCAATTCCATCTGGTCATCACTGGCGTGCTCCAGCCACGACCCACCGCTGGAGGCGGCTACCAGATGAATCTGTAGGTCTCCCTTGCTTTCTTGTGATACAGTACTCTACAGTGGCGACGAGGATACTACAGGTAGAGTATGTTGTTACGGATGGTGAATATCCTTGTTCTATACCACAAAAGCACACGTGGATTAATACGGTTCTTTATTTACATGAACTGGTAACGCAACTTTAATAGAATCCATGTGTTGTGGTACAAGCTCATCAGTAATAGTCCTATTGCAGACTGATGTAATCTTGCTATTACAAACTTTATCACAGGCTACGACAGCACATAGTGAGCAGATTTGTGACTAAACTATAGTAGTACTTTACCAGCAGTGAAGCTAAAACCAACTCTGCGAGTGGACTGAACGATGCCAAACTAGACGATGGACTGAGTGAGACACTACGGTCAGCAGCGGCGGCAGCCTAAATACTTGCTGTCAAGAGGGCGTTGGCGACGTGTTTCTCGTCAGTGTGTCTCTCCTGATAGGCGTGCTTGATACAGCACCTATCGATCTTCGCGCAACAGGTTTGCCAACTGGCGTGCTGATGAGAGCTTACATCAGCACACTACCAGATGGCTGGCTGCATTGATTTCTAAGGAAGAGGACACCCTAGTAGTTCTGCCTATTCGTAGATAATTTTCTTGTGGCTCGATTTAATTCCTATGGCACATTGTAACGCTATGCAATTTTTTTAATTAAACACAACATTGCGGAGGTACTGTATGACTTTTGCATGATATCCAAGATGTCTTCGCATACAACTAACGAGAACCAGATCTCATATTGAAACAAATTGTCTTGGGTGATTTTGATGCTTGGGCTGAGGATGCAAAAGTGACTTTAAAATTGACATTACATGGGAGACCACATCATACTTTAGTCTTTCATCTGGGGATTTTGCATTGTGGGAGTGTTTATGTACTGAGAAAGGAATTTTAATAAAGTGTTTTGCTGCTGAGTGAGATTTGTCAAATGCAATAATACATTATGCACACATGAGTACATTATGTAGTACATTCTTTCCATTTCTGTCAACAAAGCATAAATCATAAAAGTGTAAATGAATTTACTTGTGATGATACTTTTATTTCTTTTATCTCAACTCTAGAGTGTATGACCTGTGCAGAACAAATAGTTCAGTGCAAGAGACATTAGTGGGCTATGGAAGCTCTGGTAGCTCAAAACAAACAATTCAGTGTTTCATACTTTAATGAGTAATTTTATACATCACATTATTACAGTTTTGTGTGTAAGAGAGGAGTTATGTCAGACGATGGGAGAGTAAAAATTAACGTGTTTTTGAAAACATTGTAAGATGTGTTGAATTTGTAATTCTATACTGAGTTTTCATACATACAAATAAAAATTAGTAATAAATGCTTATATATTGAACATTGCGAATGAATACAATGTGAAAATGTTTCTTTTATAAACATTTAAGACACTTATATATATATATATATATATATATTTATTGAATTTTATCACACAAATCAATACATCTGTCCATTTCCATGCCGAGACAGATTTTATATTTTATTTTGCATTATATAAATAAGCACTTGTCATGAGCCCTTCTAATGCTTTTGCTTCATTGGCATAATCTGTTGGCTGCATGGTACACTAAGCTATATGCACTTCAGATATCTGAAACATTTAGTTTTTAAGAGACATGCTGTGTGATGGCATAGTATTGAGAGTACATGTCTGATATAATGGAAGCAGTGATATGGCCAGTGACTGTAATGGTACGGTGGTGGTGATGCGATGGTGACACTGATGGCGGCAGTGGCAGCAGCATCAGAAAGTTTTAGTATCCTCCTTGTAGGGATTGTATTCAACAGTTAAATGGCTTTCAGTACATGCAATGTTCTCACATACGTTATGCTACTCCATTTAACTGAACACTTTATTGCTGCTGTACATTCGCTAATTATATGACTACTGTGAACGATTTGTCTGATGCTAACCTTATCCTGATGCATTCAGATTAACGAGTGATTAGAGTCATCAAATTAATGCATTTTATTTAAAGGCTGGAGGCTGGGGATGGTTTATATGTACAGTCTGAGACATAAAAGCTGTCTCTGTGGCCTCCGGCAAGCGGTCAAAGTCCGACCGACCGCCCCTGACAACGCTAAGTCCGGCCATCTGCAAAATCTGGCAACACTTGAAACCTCGCCGTAGAAACATTAATGAATTACTGTGCTGATAAGCCCATTACGTTATTTGATTTTCAAACAGCTGAGCAAAACTGAATGTGCTCAGACATTTCTCTCTTTACTTATTCTGATCATCACTAAACTGACACACAATATTTTTAGCGCAACGCAATCTGACTTTCAATAATCCACACAAAAGAATGGCCCTGACTAACAATAACCTATACCTTTCATGAATCACATCGCAAAAATCTTCGTTACTCGAACTACTGCAATACAGCGAGCGCCAATACTGCAAGCTACATAAAGGATTCTAACTACTGAAGGCACTAACTACTGATAGGCATACTTAGCAAATGAAAGATTTTGATAGAGAACAAACAATGTATTTACCATTTTATATGACATCCAGTCTTACAAATTTCGTTTCTCTGACGGACACACGTCCAGATCGTCCGCTCTCAAAACTCTGCCATCTCACTTTCCCCACATCCACCACTGCTGGCGGCTCACCTCCAACTGCGCAACGCTACGCGCTGTTCACATCCAACTGCCCAACACTACAATAGCGACTATTCCAACAATGCAAACCAGCCACAGACTGCACACAGCACAGCCAGTGATTTTCATACAGAGCACTACGTGGCTTTACCAACATAAAAACTAAACAGCCTACTTACATAGCCCCCATGCTTCCCACAAAACATTTTACAAATTGTTTTGGGCATTGGCCAACACATATTTGTTAAAAAAATTTATATTAACGCTAACAAATATATCAAATTCACACACTTATCGATACAATGTTGATCAAAAGCAAAAATTTTCTCACAGTCCATACAGACAGTCCTGATCAATCATCACAGTAGTAATTTGGAAAAAAACTGCAAAGTCTGAGCAGTAAAAGAAAATGCACACGGAAGTTGTGGATTTCCATGCAGGCTTTAAGAAGTAGTGATGTCCTTCCAACGGAAAGACGATGCTGATTCTTGACATGCAGGCAGGTAATGGGCCACAACAGAGCAAACCCACAGCAGAGTAATTCGCAGTTTTGAATATAGATGATCACAGAGCAGACCCACTGCAGTCCTTGTAGAGACGGCCAGAAGTCATCTGTTGCGAATGTGCAGGTACACATTCACCATCGAAGAGTCTTCCAGACAATATAGCAAATCCATAAACCAACACTTGTGCACTCACAGAGTTTTTGGAATTGTCCCTAGAACCAGCAATGCTGTTAACCGGTCCCTTGCTGAATTATCAACACACGTGCCAGCACTAGCAGTCCTTTTTTTAACTTCTCACATGTTGTACATATACTATGACCAATAGAAACGTGTGCAGTGAAATGAAAATACTTAATCTGAAGAACCGGTGTCTATGTAATTGTATTCTCATGTTATAAAATTGTAAAGGTACAGAAAACATCATTCAAAAACATGAAAATACAAATAACATCTGTAGTAATACAGGCTTTACAAAACAATAGAGATAAACATTTCACAATTCCTGTACCACTGATGTATATAAGTAAATAAATGAGAATATTAAAATGAGACATTTAAAGTAGTAAAGGAGTTTTGCTATTTGGGGAGCAAAATAACTGATGATGGTCGAAGTAGAGAGGATATAAAATGTAGACTGGCAATGGAAAGCAAAGCGTTTCTGAAGAAGAGAAATTTGTTAACATCGAGTATAGGTTTAATTGTCAGGAAGTCGTTTCTGAAAGTATTTGTATGGAGTGTAGCCATGTATGGAAGTGAAACATGGACGATAAATAGGGTGGACAAGAAGAGAATAGAAGCTTTTGAAATGTGGTGCCACAGAAGAATGCTGAAGATTAGATGGGTAGATCACATAACTAATGAGGAGGTACTGCATAGGATTGGGGAGAAGAGGAGTTGTCCTACCAACCGATCCCTTCTTCTAGTCAAGTTGTGCCACATGTTCTGAGGCATCAAGGGATCACCAATTTAGTACTGGAGGGCAGTGTGGAGGGTAAAAATCGTAGAGGGAGAGCAAGAAATGAATACACTAAGCAGATTCAGAAGGCTGTAGGCTGCAGTAGTTACTGGGAGATGAAGAAGCTTGCACAGGATAGAGTAGCATGGAGAGCTGCATCAAACCAGTCTCAGGACTGAAGACCACAACAATAACAACAACATTCAAACATTAATTTGACATATTATTTACTCTGTTATGCTTTCCTTTAATGATCATATCTAAACTTTTTTCCGAAGTATTTGAGTATAAGCTACATTCACTATGATGAGAAATACTGTTAGAGTTAGAAATATTCTACAAAATAGCTCTTACCAGATGAACACACGACGACAGGAAGAATACAAATACACAAGGGTACACAAACACATAGCAGAATAACACAAAAGGAAAGAACAGGGTTTGTTTTCATTGTAACATTTGGTACTGCAGACCAACCCAAAACTTCATTCTGTAGACCTTTCCTCTTATTTCAACATTTGTTCCCGCAAAAAAATCCTATCTAAGCATGCTTTCTGTATTTATATGTTCTAAGTAAAGAGAGAAATATCTGAGTACGTTCAGTTTAGCTCAGCTGTTTGCTGGTAAACCTCTTACGTTATTTGATTTTCACAGTAATTCATAAATTTTTCTAAGGGGAGGTTTCACACTGTAAGATGCGGAAGTGTCAGGAGGAAGTGGTGTCTACTTCCGAGATGATGTCGTGCTGGATGAGCCCGTGGCCTAGTGGTAATTGTGGAGCATTCTAAACATATAGTCACATGTTCGCGTCCAACTTCATCTCTTTCTTTTTCCACATTTCGGCCCTCGTATAGTTATGAGTCTGAACATCGGAGATAATTCGTTTCACAATTATTCTATCCACCTGTAATAACAATACTTCCAGAAACAATTCCGCAGGACAGCTCGTGGCTGCGTTGTGATAAAAACAGCTTACGCTCGATGGGTGAATGCAGAGGAGGCAGCTCGAAAGACCTGAACTGTGTGGTGAAACAAGGATATCTCTTTGTGTGGAGTGAGAGCTTTTGGGAAAAATACGCCAAAGATCCTTCTGGCATGAATGATGGATTACCATTTCACCATCATGCGACATCAGTAGGCGAGACTTCCTTAACGTGGAAAATCACTTACATTAGCATTCAACAGGCAAGGCTGAGACGTCTTGTGTAGGAGTACCGTATGTTGTAATTCGAAACAACAAATATCAACGGAGTAACTTACTGCAGTATTGCTTTAGCTTTATCAGGTCGCCAATTGAGCGTTCCTATGCAACACTGTTACTGATTACGAGCTATGCTGCCCTTATCGTTAACTTCCTAAGAAGAAATGAAATGTTGAGCCCTACCAAAAGTCGTAAACTGGAGCAAAGAGCTGTGTGAACATAATATTGTCCATCTGATAGCTCCAAAATTTTGTTTTGCTCTACTAGTTCTTCCCCAAGGGTGTTTCATCACAGCTGGAATTCGTTGCAGACAATTGAGACATCTTTCAGTCGAAGTGTTTTTGAAAATCGACACGTGTGCTACTGGATGGTAACGCACTGTGTTGATTTGAGAAACAAAACTGATTGCAATCAGAAATGAATCTCCCTGATAGAGATGACTTCCCATACTCGTAAAGTTTTACCTTTGCCGCTCTTGATCGGTCAACCGTCAAGTTAGTTTATTTCTAGACGAAAATGCTCTAGATATTCTACACCTGTAGAAACCTGCTAGTTCTAACGATGTCATAAAACCAATGTAGTTCTAAAACAATCTGACAGTGCTGAAGTAGTTTTCAATGTTGTGAAAGAATATACCGTTGCTGACTAACTTCTCTTTATTGAACACAAGAGTAATTATCAAACTAATGGAAAACGCAATTAAAATGTTCACGTCACTAATACAAATGAAATTCAACTTACTGCAGAAACATCACGACGGCAATCTGTGTTAATAAAGCATTAAGTGTCTGTAAGACGATTGTATCTATTTTAACACGAATTAGTAGGATATTATCGACTTTTGACTTCGAAAAGATCAGTATAATACAGGACATGAAGTAAATACAGAAATATTATGAAAATGTGGCAGTTCATACCTGTAGATAAAACTACGTACTCACAACAACAACACACTTGTCGGCAGAAAACGAAAGGGGCTTCATGTATTTTGCATTACCACAAGGTTTGCGCTCTGACACTAAGAGGTACGGAACGCTCAAGCAAAATTCGTCTTGCTACTTTGTCTTACGATTTCCCTACTGATCTCTAGTTACCTGCTTGTAGCTGTGCTACAAAAGAATTAAAAGTATAACTTTCAGTGAGTCTCGAAAGGCGAACGGAAGCAGCTTGAACCTGGTAGGCCAGCGCATGCCCTCCGAGCGCAGTAGTCTCTATGGCAGATAAATCGCAACAAGAACATTGAATTACCCGTGTGTAACTATTTTCGTTGACTCAAAAGTGATTTTCTCTTGAGATGGGAGTAGTAACCGATATCCGTGTATCACATTATTCATTTGAAATGTCCCGATAATATCAAGTGGATTTAGCGGGATAGTTCTGTGCCATGAAAGAAGTAACTCGGCAGCAACGCAGAATATGTTTGCATCTCTGTGACCGACAAGTATCAGCTGGTATCCTTCCTTGTAGTATAACTGAAGTGTTCTGTGAGTGACCTCTGAAGTGACTATAGTTTCGTCTCAAAGGTGTTGGTGGCAAGGGAACGAATATCCTCATTATATGTCAATGAGTCTTATTCGCATTTCTCTAACTACGTTTAGGGGCTAGAGTGTAATTACTTGAAACACATCGATGCACTAAGTGCAAACGAAACGTCATAAATTAATAACTGCGACAGTTATTTGAGTTTTACTGTCTTAATCGGGCCGAAACCTTGAAAACGTATTAACCAGACGCGATTCTCAATTTTGGAAATTCTCCAGTGGTTGAGTTGGCAACGTATCTTTGCTATACAATACTATTATTGAGATCACTGTCAGTGGCACAGCCGCCAGAAGACAGGCATGACCTGGCTTCTTATTGTCAGCTTTTCTGACGAATTTTGTACCGTTACTCGAAACGTAGGACTTAAAGGAGATTTTCGCCATAGAGTAAAATCTGAATTCGAATATTCCATTCTTCCAGTTCTAACATCCAAAACATAGATATAATAAGGGGCAGAAATGTGCCTGTGAACCAACAATTAATAATGCAGTCATAATTAGTGGAATCTGATAAACTCCATCTCTCATCCGATAATTGTGAAAAACTAATTTTTCCATCTGCACAGCACCGCAGTATGAACTCAAGGGTTTTGTAGGATTCCTATACTTAATTTCGTTGTGATCATTTTCAGTGACAGGCAGTTTTGCTCCTCCTCTACTGACTTGAAATATAATTGTCCAGCGGGCTTTGATTCTTTGGCTACAGTTGCAGTAGCACATCCAGTGAGGTATCAAGAATGTTAGCCTATACTACAGCAGTGAGTGTGGGGAAACCTGCCTCTGTCTGCCCAAGCATTCAAAGTATACGTTAATTACAGTGTCTCTCATCGTTTAAAGTAAGCATCTCGCAAACATAAATTTTCCAAATCGCTGTTACTTATTTAACATGAATTGTTCCGAAAATTTACAACTATAACCTACTCATTTCACTAGATAGTCATAGTGACAGACTGGAGCTGCATTGAGTTGCCAAACGTTTTGCGAATAGTTCGAAAGAAAAGATAGAAACGTGTGTGCGTGTGGTGTCTAAAGTACATGTTTTTTAGGCAATGCAGGTGTTTTGCGAACATTTGTCTTGTCATCAATATAACGGAACTTCAACGGCATACATTCCTTAGCGCTGTAAAAAAGCAATGACTAACCAGTGTCATATACATGCAAATCAGATTGTAGCGCATATTTAATCAAATAACGAATGTTCAGAATGCAAGTACATCCGAACAAAGAAGCAGGATTGCAGCGAGATGATCGCTTAACCATGTGCAGCGTAGAGTACCTGTATAGTGAGTCATTTCAGCTGCGTAGCTGACGGTAATATTTGTCAGGCAATGCACTGCAGAATTAATGTAATATCCGCACGATAGTACTCCATTCACGAGCTGCTAACAGTATGACTACAGAGACCATGTTCTTTAAATCAGATTACTCAAGCTGATGTCAAATAAAGAGAAGCGACGTCGCCACTACACTATCTTTCCTTAGGTACTCAGTGCCAGATTATGTGCGCCACCATTAACGTTGCTGTAAGCAGCTTGACACCATACCACCACCACCACCACATCCACCGACAACCTGTACCATTATCATCACACAGCTGTTACTCACAGTCACTACAAGTTGCTGATGTTTGTCACAAATACCGGTAAGCGCCTCATGAATGTGACGTTTCATTTGCATCACGCCTAGGACAGAGAGAATTCTAAATGACAGTAAGAGGTTACCCAGCGAAGGAAGGAGACCACGTATTGTCTCGAGTTCTTGCAGTCTGATATTAATGTCATTCCCGATAGTTGTACACTAACGGGTTCTCTTGGCCATCGAAATACTCATATGGGCATTATCAAAGTGTAATTGCTAGAACACTCAACTATCGTAATAATACCTGAGTTTGGACTGTATATGACTCGAACGGAAACGAAAAGCTACGTTAATTTTACGTGTCCTGACGACATACTGAATGAACTCTGAAGTGCACTCGCAGTTGTGTTGCCTGCCCCATGAATTCTGTTAAGTGTTGCGGGACCTGGCAGTCATTCCTCGATACAAATATGTGCAAATTTCTCCACTGCTCTAGGAGAACTCTTGCATTTTTTTCATACCGTAATTAGCATAATAACACTAGGCTCATTCTGCTGAAGAACTTGATGCCCGCAAGTACTTAAATAAGAATCTGTTTCCTTTCATGCATTACTACCCATCGCAGACAGTTGTACGAAAGAACGGAAAGCTCCCTGCTTTTTGGGTTTCCGATAGGGTCTACGATCAGAACCCTAAACTGTTCATATGATATCAGATTCTTAAGTATAATTTGTCACTTCATACTAAAACAAAAGCTATGATATGAGAAGAGGAAATGACTTACAAAAAACTAAACTTTCTGCGAAGGAAGTATTTATTTTCTCACTTCATACTAAATTTTATCTTGGAAGCGTATACTTCACTTCCTCCTCTCATATCAACGCCCTTGATTTAACTGCTGCGCTTTCAAGCATGCAGTAGCAGCATGCAAGGAAATATTATGTGTGTTGGATAAATTTTGATATTACCTCACATTGTTCCGTTTGAATCCCAAGAAAATAGGAACCTTCTGACAAAGTAGACATTCCATCACTGGTTAATATTCTGATGACTAATGACATGATACCCGTTCCGTTGGTCACTATAAGAACATACAGCACTGACGCCCGCTCACTGCAGTCAGAGCCAAGGTGATTTCTTTCTGTTCATGCCGAAGCGTCTGCTCACTGTCCACGGTCAGCCAATATCGACAAATCGCGGCGGCACTGGGCATTGCTAATCGCTGCACTTGTCGCGAGCCGCCACAAGAGCGCACTGTCCCTGATAACGGTATTATGGAATTAATAACTCTTACTTACTTAATGTAATATGCAGGACATAGGTTGGGCAAATATTCAGTTTCTTGTAACTAGCCAATGCTTTAAAATACTTTACAGTTCTTTGATGCAATAGTTATTGTTGCTTGTCTCTCTAACGTTAACGGTATTGATTCAGATTGTGTGTGTGTGTGTGCGTGTGCGTGTGTGCGCGCGCGCGCGCGTGAACACGAACAGTCATTGACTCCAGTGACAGTGACGACTGATGTTTGTTGAACAACACATGCGCAAATCAATTACGCAGATACACTGCGACACAAAGATGTCTCAGTTGTTGGTAACAAATTCGAGCTGTGATGGAAACACCTTGGGGAAGAACTCGTAGTGCAAAACAAACTTTTGGAGCTATCAGATGGACAATATTATGTTCACACAGCTCTTTGCTCCAGTTTACTTCTTGTGGTAGGGCTCATCGTTAACTTCCTAAGAAGAAATGAAATGCTAAGGGCAGCATAGCTCGTAATCAGTAACAGTATTGCATAGGAATGCTCAATGAGCGACCTGATGAAGTTAAAGCAATACTGCAATAATAGTCACTCCGCTGATATTTGTTGTTTCGAATTAGAGCATACAGTACTCCTAAGCAAGAAATCTCAGCCTTTCCTGTTGAATGCAAACGTCGCATGATGGTTAAATGGTAATCCATCACATGTCAGTAGACGAGACTTCCTTAATGTGGAAAATCATTCATGCCAGAACGATCTTTCTTGAAGCAAGAATATCTTTCAAATGGTTCAAATGGCTTAAGCACTATGGGACTTAACTTCTGAGGTCATCAGTCCCCTAGAACTACTTAAACCTAACTAACCTAAGGACATCACACACATCCATGCCCGAGGCAGGATTCGAACCTGTGACCGTAGCGGTCAAGCGGTTCCAGACTGAAGCGCCTAGAACCGCACGGCCACACCGGCCGGCAAGAATATCTTTTTCTGTCGTATTTTTCCCGAAAGCACTCGCTCCACAGCCAGTTCAAATATTTCTACCTGCCTCCACTGCATTCACCCCTGTTATATCAAAAGTAAATATTGTGTTGCAGATGTTACACCTTTTTCCACTTGCGACTCAATTTTACAACGTTTAGCCGTAGTTTGTGATTTTCAAGCATGCAAAATCCAGTGCTTAACAATATGATAATTAGAATAATATGATAATATGATAATTAGAACTTCAAATTCGAAAATGACAGTTGACACATACACTGACAGCGTCGCGCCGCGTTCACCTGGGCGGCGCCGGATTTTCAGGCGCCGGGTGGCGTCTGGCCAGTGGCCGGTAGCCGCCGCACCGCGGGGAAACGCTCGAGCGTAAGCTGTTCTGATCGCGACGCAGCCATGAGCTGTCGGGCGGAATTGTTTCTGGAAGCATTGTTATTATTGGTAGGTAGAATAAACATCGAAGATAATTCGTTTCACAGACTCATAACTTTAGTCGACGGCCGAAACGTGTCCAGCTGCATCTGTGTTTTTTTTTTTTTTTTTTTTTTTTTTTTTTTTTTTTTTTTTCCCGCAAAACACTTGACTATAAGTTTAGAATGCACGATGATTACTTCCGAGATGTCGTCATGTTGTGTGAGCCCGTGGCCTAGTGGTAGACACCACGTCCTCCTGACACTTCCGCACCTTACAGTGTTGCCAGATTGTGCAGATGGCCGGACTTAGCGTTGTCAGGGGCGGTCGGTTTCATTGGCCACCTTAAGTGAACGACTCGGACTTAAGAGATAGAAACTGACCGCCAGCCTGCGACCACAGAGACTACGACTGTAGATGCGAAACCTTTCCTCACGTCCTCTTCACCCATTTGATGGAGCCTATCAATCTGGAGTGGTGGACGCCTACTGTAAGCTGAAATAAAATTTATCATATGTTCAAATAAAAGTGAATCCTAGATGTGCCGCCCAGGAAATAAGTATTCACGGGATGAGCCCAAAGAATTAAGCACGTCATGGGTTAAAATTTCAATTGACTGAGGAATTAAGTACGTCATCGTCTAAAAATACGACCCACCAGTCCTAGGATAAAGCAGTTCTCCTAAGAATTAGGTCAAGGTGTTGACCCACATTGTCCTGTACTGGTGGGTACATAGTGCTGTTGAAGGCTTGCTCATTTGTAATGCGTCAGTATTAGTGACTTTGCATTCTGAAAGGCCTTTAAGTACAATAAATTAAATTTCATTATTAAAATGTTGGCTCACACAGTATTCAATTTTAGAATAAAGGGCAAAATGTTCATTCTTTCTGAGTTCCCACTGCTTATAGCAGCAGTGATTCTTACTCATTTGGGCATCATGTGGAACTGGGCTTGGGTAACGGAGATAGGTACAACGTCCCAGGCTGGTTCAACTCTGTGACAGAATTACATAATTCATCAAACGTAATGGTGACAGCTGGCAAGCCAGTCTCTTGGAAACCCATGCCTAGGTGCTTTTGTTGGGTGAGACATTAAACACGTTGACCATGACAGCAATAGAACACCATCTATGTCGACACAGGCCGGGACAGTTCGAGAACATGGGATACGAGTACAGCACTATCCTGTAGAAAGACGGTAGTACCTTCTAAAGATCGTGGCAACTCGCATCGACATGTTACCGATTTCGCTGCCACAGAAGACCGTGACGTCTCAGTACAGACGGGGATGATGAATGGGAGGCGCTGGAGAAGTCACACCCTCTGTTCTAGCGGCGCAGCGCCACTACATGGAGGCCGATAAACTGGGCTGAGCGTTTCTCGGTGACCTCTGTCCTAACGAGGTGCTGTTATCTGCTTGACCACACGTGCTACTCATGTCTCAGACTGATATCATTCTGGATTTTGAACATTAAAATGTACTTTAACATAGGAGGTTAAGCAATATGTCTGTATCAAGTGACAAACACAGCTGTAAATATCATACATTTACCAACTTTATTTCCTGTGGAAATGGATTGTGTACTTTCATCATCATCATCATCATCCTAATTCACACAGTTCCATTCCATCTCCCAGACCAATCAAAGAAACCACAGTTGTACTGACGATTATATTTTCGTCAGGCACCATAAAGATAATGTCATGGAGAGCTGATAGACACTGCACAGTAGCCTTTATATTACTGCTAAAGCCAGTACTAGCTTTGCGAATCGGAACTGATCACCTCGAGTTCTCAGTGGCACCGCATACCTTCACGTCATGCGGTGGGCTCATAAGACAATGACAAATTCCATATGCGGAGGTTCCGAGGAGAACCAAGGTTGGCAGATCGCAAAGTCATCGTCTGAAAAGAGGAGTGTTGCCATCCTGGATCCAGTTTGGTCTGTGGCCACATCACTGTTGGCGCTTATCTCTGTGCTGCTGCATCAATGGAAACCGCAACAATGGTCGCCATGCTGACCGCCTGTGCAGGTCCAGCCGTTGCCGCACTGAACGTGTTCGTGGTTGTATTGCTGCGAAAAGACCTCTTTGTGAGACAAAATACGCGACTTGCCCCCCCCCCCCCCCAATCAAAATTGAAACGCGATTTCTATATGAGAAACCCACAGCGTAAATTTATTCAGTTTGAAGTCTTTTCTTGTACACAGAATGTAGAACACTATTCAGAAAAAAAGTTAAGTGTTATGAAGGCAGACGGCTTCTCAACCAAGGTCGCATTTGTAAAAGCTTTATTTATGATGTCCAGTCTCGGCAAACAGTGTTAATCGTTATATGATCTGTAATTTGCTTTACCCTTATGTGGACTGTTCAGATGATGAAAAATATATATTATATGTATGAAATTGTACGCTAGAGTAATGTATTAACCTTTATCGAACTGAGTTATTATTACACCTAAGTGCCCAACAGCAGCTATAAATGTAGTCCGTATCTTACTTGGCCGGATCTTTGATACAAGAAGCACTGGCATGTCAAAGTTAAAAACCAGTATTTAGAATCAAGGGCTGTTAAAAAAGAAGTAACATATTTCAAACGTTTATAGTTTCGAAACTACAACAGATATAAACACAGGGCTCACAATGAATGTCGTGTACCATACAATTCCAATGTTTATGCAAATACCAAAACGATGGCACGTTTCCTACCACTCACGAAGCAGCTGCTCCCTCGTTGTCGAATTCACAACTTTAACAGTGCGATATCGCAGACTTTCAAGAGTAGAACACCGCGATTTTATCACCCCCTGTGCCTGACACCGTTTTGATATTTTTCGTGTAGCACATGGTGCACACATAGAATGTCAATTTTTTATGCATTCACTCTCTCTAGGAACGTTGGAATCGTGTCACTATCTTTTGTAGTTTGGAAGCAATAAATGTTTGATGTACTCTGCTGCTTGTAATATGGTATGGACGCACTTGGCCAAACATACAGGACTGTTTAAGAAGAAGGAGAAGATTTCACTCATATAGGATCGGCACTGAACTGACGAGCGACAACAGTTACTAGTGTACATTCTGACATTTAATGCCACCAGAGGTTGCTTGTGTATTCATGAATACACAACTTTAGTAAAAGTTGAGAGGTGGCATGAGCCCCCTCTCATATTTCTATCTTACGATTCTCCTCTCTAATTGCATGCAGTGGAAAGTTGCTATTCCTTCACACGCGGACTTCCCACGCAGCGTCTCTCGTCACCCAGGTGGTCCGGTGACAGGCGGGCTCCACTGATCTCGAGAGGGTTAAGCCGACGTGTGTGAGGCAGTCGAGTGAATGCTTTCCAGACGCCGACATTGTCAAGAGACACGCCCGCCGGGGAAGTAGCGGCTGGGCTAGAGGTTCCGTTACTTCGCAGAAACTTAGCGAAAACACTTTCTGGCGGGCTACCAGCGTGGTGTGGGAATGACTTGTGTACCCAGGCAGTTGTGGCAGGAAAATTCCCGCGCTTTCTGCAAAATAGTAACTGTGATTGGCTTGCTCAGGGCATAGCTCCGTGACGTAGCAAAATCAGCGCAGAAATTGGCGCCAAGAATCTCCATTGGTGGAACGGTAGTGCTCCGGCAATGGAGTGGAATTTTCCGCCGGTTTTCGAGTTGCTGATTGGAACGTTTAACCACGGCCACTGTCGTGGGGGCGGGAATGTTCTGTGTTCGGCCTGTACGGGTGCTCTTGTGGGTAGTCGGCTCTCGCCTTTCGGTCGAGGACGTCGAAGCAACCAGCCAACGCCTACGGTACGCCAGATCATGTTCTGGCAGTTAAGAAGACAGTTTGGTAATGTATGTCCGCAGCACCGGCAGATAGGGATTTTCCTAGGTGATAATCAGAGCTCAGCAGAGCGCGCCTGTTCGTCTTTTTCTAACTTAGTTCTGTCTTGAGTAGCAGCAATTACTGTTGGGTTAGCTGTGTGTCTCTCTTGAGATTTGAGTGGCAAGGAATTGGCTCCACATACCACTTCGTCTTAAACCTCACGATCTAGTTTAGGGACAACTTCACCTTTACAGTGTTTGTATGAGTCTCCAATTTGAGCCAATTTGATGTATTATAAATATTTTATGTGTTTCTTTTATTATTTTGTGTTTAGTCTTAATAAATCATATTGTTATTTTGGACAGAACTTTCATTCTGTTAATCGGTAGAGCAACCCATCATTTCTCACTATGTTAATGAAACCTTCGTTTATTTAACTTATTTATCAAATTAAATTATTGCAGGTGCCAAACTCTCTTCTACTCCACTGGCAGGGTTGATTAGAGTCAGTTCGCGTGTTTTTTTTTTATCCTTGTGCAACAGCAAAAGTCGGAGTTAGAATAGGGGGGCTTAGAGCATCATTTACATATGTAGATTCGAGAAGAATTTAGTGTTAAATACACTGCTAGCCCCGGCACATCGCAAAGTACGGTAACTGGCATATAGCTACAAAACTTTAGAAAATATTTTAGCCTTTACCTGCTACTAGACAGAGGAAGAGCATACGTAATCATGTATAAGCAAAGCATTGAGTCGCAAGAAACGCCATTCAACTCTAGTCGACTTTACAGCCGCAGTTTGGGCGCGCGGCCTTCGTTTCGTGTGTGAATCACAGCAGCAACAGCCGCCTTGCCATCGCGTTCGTTGATGACACGTTGTCTGTATTCTGCCAGCGGAGTATCCTGGCTCTGTACCTCATTGCTGTTTACTATTTGACGCTGAATTCCCTGGTAAGTACGGAACACGTTTTGCTGATGTCCAGTACCAGGTCCAATTTACTAAATACAACCGCGCTGTGCAGGAGTAGATGTAACAGCGTCAAGTGTTAAGGTACACTCGTGTAACGGAATGTGTAATAATTATCAACTTATTTGTAGCCTGTCCATGAACTAAGCTACGCCATACTGCGAATTGTTGCTTTCTGTAATAAACCCTGGATCATTTTAATTACTTCCAAATAGAACTTATATAGACGTATATGGCAAAAAATGGTAAACGTAAGTTGCGTCGATGAACTGATAGCTGCTCAGTTTGATAATTTTTCTTGGAACAAATGTTTATGCAGGAACCATGAATAATCGAGGGCATCGTACTTCCCGAGTTAACTGCAGAGGAAACCCTATCGGCCGGCCGGGGTGGCCGAGCGGTTCTAGGCGCTGCAGTCTGGAACCGCGCGACCTCTACGGTCGCAGGTTCGAATCCTGCCTCGGGCATGGATGTGTGTGATGTCCTTAGGTTAGTTAGGTTTAAGTAGTTCTAAGTTCTAGGGGACTGATGACCTCAGATGTTAAGTCCCATAGTGCTCAGAGCCATTTTTTTGGAACCCTATCATAGGAACAAACAACATGACTGATCATTTCGGCTCGTATCTGAGGTTGCAGCCCAGTCGTATTTCAAATCCTATCTATATACAAATATTTATTGTATATCAGTTACCACATTTTATTGAAATTAAACATTTACGAGGAGCGCTCACTAAGTAATAGAATACATTTTTCTCGGCCAATTTCAGTTTAGAAAACTCAATTTGTTTTGGGACATCGTGGAATATTCTCGCTTCAGCCCCTATACTTTCATGGAATTCTGATAGGTGATGGCTCTGTACGTAGCCTTCAAAATGGCGTCTATTCCAGAGGTGCGTTCCAAGAGAGAGCTGCCATTGGGTTCCTCTTGGCGGAAAACAAGAGCACCTCAATAGCTGTAGGCGCTTGCAGAATGGAGACCTGGCAGTGATCAAAAGCACGGTGAGCCGTCGGACGAGGCGTTTGTCATCATAGCAACAAGACCGCGCAAAGCCATCCGGCCGTTGGGACGTGTGGACACTCTCATTCGAGGTGATCGACGGATCACAATCAAAATATTGCCGCTCGAATGGGCGCCTCTAGTGACAGTACTGACACACACGTCCACCAGTTGAGTTCCGAGCAACGAAGAACCATCTGAATTGCTTGCGCCTTACGAGGCTGATTGTTTCGTCGCCTGTGAGGATGTTCCACAATAAATTGACACATAGTTTCATCACTTCGAACTGGAAAGAATACGGCAGTCCATAGAATGGCGCGTCACCACCTTTTCTCCGGAGAAAAAGTTCAAAGCAGCACGCTCAGCAGGCAAAGCCTTGGCGTCGGTCGTCTGGGACTGAAGGCGTTTACCAGTTGATGCAACCATGAACGATAAAGTGCATTGTGTTATCCTCAGGAAACTGAAGAATGTCTTCTTTTCTATGACAACGAAAGGCCTCTCAGGTCCGAACTCTCGAGAAAAGCTCACAAAACGTCATTGGACTTTTCTTCCTCATCACCCTACGCCTTCCGATTTCCAAGTGTTTGGTCCAATGAAGGATATACTCTTCGGGAAGCAGTACGTGGATGATCGACAGGATATTGATGAAGCAAGACTGTAATGGTCGACGTCGAATCCAGAGTGGTACCATGTGGAAATACAAGCCATCCCAGTAAGGTGGCGTAAAGCGATCGCATTGTACGGAAATTACGTTGAAACATAGGGTTTTTCTTTTTATACTCAAGAGAGTGTGGAGTAATATAGTGTACTGCAGTCCTGAATACAACGAACCGGGTTTCAGAAAAAGTTTGAATATACGAAAGGTATTCAATAAGTAATGCAACACTAATATTTTGTAGAAGAGAGAGAGCGTGTAAATGTCATTGCTTCCTCCTGCTACAAAAATTTTATAGCTGTATACCAATTACTGTCCGCAGCTCGTGGTCTCGCGGTCACATTCTCGCTTCCCGAGCACGGCGTCCCGGGTTCGATTCCCGATGGGGTCAGGGATTTTCACCTGCCCCGAGATGAATGGGTGTTATTGTGTCTTGTTTATCATTATGATTCATCCCCATTACGGTCGGAGGAAGGCAATGCCTGGTACGGCGGTGCGGGTCTCCCGCATCGTCCCCCTACGCTCTGTCAAGAAGCATGGGACTTCATTTTCATACCAATTTCCATTATTATTATATGTATTATTAATACAATAGTGTACAGTGTTATAAAAATAATAGAGAAGCTCTATTTGTCATAACTTAATATGCTTTACATTTACGCACACTATTCACAGTTGAAATTAGTCTACCGAAACGGATTATTGTAAATGAGTTAACATAATAATTTTATAAATGCGCTTTTGCCTGAGAAGCTGTCTTTCTTACAGAGCAGAATTTATGTTCTCTTTTTGAGAATAGGTTTTGTTGCCAGTCTGCATTTTATATCCTCTCTACTTCGGCCGCTGTCAGTTATTTCGCTGCGAAACAACAAAATTCGCCTCCTACCCTTCGAGGTCTCATTTCCGAATCTGACTTCCTCAATGTCACCCACTTAATGTTGCCACATTCCGCTACCTTTGTTTCCTTTTTTGCCTTTAATCTCTTTTCAAAATTCTATGCACTCCGTATGTAAGTATGTCATATTTATTTTATGATAGCTCGAGGAATGTGTCTCAATGTAGGATGAACAGATCCTACGAAAACTAAATGTAAACGTAACATTTACGAAGAGACTTCAAAAACTAAATGGCACACTATTATGGCAGCAAAGCAACGTTTATTCAATATTGCGATAAGCTTCAAATGACACAGTGTCATGTATCTATTTTTCCAACATAGTCACCGAACAATCCGTAAATATCGATCGGAACGTTTTGCTATTCGTTCAAATGTTTGGACAACATGGTTGTTGAGAAACAGCGATTGCTATAAATTAACTCAGTATTAAGAAAACTGTTGTGTCTAGACAAGACAGCCTAGACACAATGAGAGGAAGCCGAAAGGCACGCGCTTAAACTCACGCAGGCTGGCGTGAGGTCTGAAACAAGATACGTAATGAATGCTATAAAGAAAAGTACATAGCTTCTGGAATACTTAACTTTAATCCACATTTGTAGAACATCGCTCTTGATGATACATTAATAGAATCCCAATATCAATTGAATACGGCGCCTTGCTAGGTCGTAGCAAATGTAGCTGAAGGCTATGCTAACTATCGTCTCGGCAAATGAGAGCGTATCGGTCAGTGTAGCTTTTGCTATGAACGTCGGCTGTACAACTGGGGCGAGTGCCCGGACGTCTCTCTAGACCTGCCGTGTGGTGGCGCTCGGTCTGCTACCACTGACAGTGGCGACACGCGGGTCCGACGTATACTAATGGACCGCGGCCGATTTAAAGGCTACCACCTAGCAAGTGTGGTGTCTGGCGGTGACGCCACAAAAACAGTCTCACTCGCGTTTTTTTTTTTTTTAACTTATTTAGTTCCGGCCGGTTTCAGCCCATCGCAGGGGCTATCTACCACACCTTGGTAGACGTGACGCCACCAGCAGTCGACCACATGTTCGCCCTGAAGATGACCCCTGTGATGGGCCGAAACCGGCCGGAACTAAATAAGTTAAAAAAAACGCGAGTGAGACTGTTTTCTTAACACTGAGTTAATTCGTTCAAATAACCGACACTAGAAATCCGCTTCTTGGGCTGGGTGAACGTCCTCAACGTCGGAAAATCTACGACTGCCGACACTCATTTCCTTGACTGTCTGCAGATTGGTCGATGCCGATGGTCTTCCTCCTCTGTCAGAATCAGTGATAACACTTTCGTCTGAGCGACATTTCGTTGCCGCTGGTCGCAACATCGAAAGTCTGGCGGTATACGGACCAAACGACAATGAATCCGTGTGCACTTATCCTACCTACATCTCCACTCTTTAACACTAGACAGGCATCACATTCAGCTATCTTCAGAACAGCTGAGGACACGTACTGTTTTTGGACAATGCAGCCATATAAGGTGATTGTGTAGCTCTCATTTATATTTTGTCTTTTCCCATGTACATTTTTTCAGGAGTTCAGGATTGCCTCTGTCACTTGCTCATTTAGATATTATAAAACCTACTTTCAAGTACACTGTACAGAGCATCGTCGGTTCCTTCATCGAAGAAGAAAATTATTGAAGTGTGTGACGTTGTCGAAAATTGTTACAGATGCTGCTCCTAAGGGTGAAGAACACTTGTCGAATTTCACGTGTAAAAGGTACAGGAAATTTAAACATTTCCTCACTTTTTTAAAATTGTTTTACGACCCATTTCGGATAAAACAGGTTGTTATTACAGTTTTTAGTTTTGCATATAAGTTTCTAACACATATTGTTAAAAAAACCACGTTGTAAACGAAGGAACAAGCAAAGTTAATCTTTCTTACGGCATTCTAGGCTCATCTGCAGTTAGTTACGAACAAACGTTTTTAAAACACATTTCTAGCCAGAATTATACATTGAAACTTTGATTATTTATGAACAACATCACAATTAATCTAATAAATTACGCAAACAAAATGGGATTGATCGCAATTTTGCCCTACGTTGGTTGGTTGGTTGGGGAGAGAGACCAAACTGCGAGGTCATCGGTCTCATCAGATTACGGAAGGACGGGGAAGAAAGTCGGCCGTGCCCTTTCAAAGGAACCATCCCGGGATTTGTCTAGAGCGATTTAGGGAAATCACGGAAAACCTAAATCAGGATGGCCAGACGCAGGGTTGAACCGTCGTCCTCCCGAATGCGAGTCCAGTATGCTAACCACTGCGCCACTTCGCTCGGTTTTGCCCTACGTCCGCCCCTAAGACGTTTTTCTCACATGAATACTACTGTCCCTCGTATTTTAACACTGGAGTGCGTTTCCTGTTGTTGCACCATTTCACTCGCACACTGTGATGCACCTCTTATTCGTTCCGGAGGAGAGCAGAGGTAGTCTCTTATGACACTGCGAGAATTTTGTTGCGCAGTGGTCTTAGAGTGTGACAACATGTGTAACTTACTTTTTGAAACAGCCTCGTATCATCTAAGTTGCCACCGAGGTTGCCGGCTATGGTCAGATGGACTGAAACTGGTATGAAATAAAGGTATGTTTAGTGGCAACCCAAGGTGTTCTACGAGAAAGACATTCTTTAAAAATCTGTCGGAACCATCGTTCTGATATCCATAAATGATTGCGAGTATAGGTGTCGAAGTGACTGAGCCCAGTATAATAGGAAACAACTCGGTTGGAACCGGACGAAGTTCGTCATGCTGAACATGCAGAATTTAATCTGAATTCCGAGAGCGAACGAGGACAGCTATCGTTATCGTGTTTACGCGTGCGACTGGGTCACGGCGGGGTGGCCCCCTTTAGCAGCCGCAGCGGACGGCAGACGTCTGCAGGCATCGGCATGGAGCGGTACGCAGGCCGCGTTGCCATGGTGACGGGAGCCAGCTCCGGCATAGGGGCCGCCGTGGCGCGCGCTCTGCTGCAGCGCGGGGTCACCGTCGTGGGAGTCGACCTGCGTCTCGACAGGATGAAGGTGCGTGCGCCTGTAGCGGACTCAGTACTGATGACCGCTCACTGTATTTCAACCCCGAGCGTGCTCTTCACAGACGACAACAACAACAACGAGGAATAAGACGTCGTCCTGGTAGCACATTTCCTCAGGAGGGCCACAGGTGTCAGTCTCGGGCCCGGCGTTATTCTCATTCTATGTGATGACATCTCGTCAGCTGCGTCCTTTCGTAAATGTTATTTCTATTTCGATGATCTCCAGTTTTACCCAGGTTTTCAGCATTGGATGGACTCAAGCAGTTGTAGCACATCAGGTTTTGAGACTTCTTCGCGTTTAGTTTGAGATACAAATAAATTAGGTCTGAATTCCGATATCGGTTAACTTGTATACGATGGTTTTCTTTAAAATGTATCAAGTTTTCTGCAGGTCTTATTAACGTAAGACGAACCAACAGCATCAGAGCCTAGAAGTAAATACTTCAAAGCAAGTGCGCTGTAGTTTCGCACACGAGCTATAACTTGACGTCTGCTACAGATGTGGGCAAAAACAACAATCCAACTGACGGAAACAGAGTGGGTAGCGTATCACTGTATAGACCGCAAACGTCACTTGGTCTGGAGCCCGTTTAAGAGGTTTGTTTGTCAACTAACCGTAATACTGTGCAATACTTCATATTGCGCAATATTATTGACCATCTGTAGATAACATTTAAGGCGACGCAAGCTGTTATGCAATATATTGACGGATCTGCTGAAATTAGAGTTTTAAAGAACAAGCTACTTATACACAATTAGACTGTATAGTCTATGGCTATCTTTCTCAGCTTAGTCCCATATGCTAAACTGTTTATTTTGCACAATTTATTGCGTTGTCAAGTGGAAATGGCTTCGAAATCAGTGGAACAGACGCTATTTCGAGAATCTGTAAATGTTATGATGCGAGTTGGTAACCTTTATGTTTCAAGGAGCCAAATGTTACGTACTCGCTGCTAATCATACATGGGTGGAAAGTGGCGAGAGGAATCTGTCCCCGCCGGCCGCGGTGGTCTAGCGGTTCTAGGCGCGCAGTCCGGAGCCGAGCGACTGCTACGGTCGCAGGTTCGAATCCTTCCTTGGGCATGGATGTGTGTGATGCCCTTAGGTTAGTTGGGTTTAAGTAGTTCTAAGTTCTAGGGGACTGATGACCACAGATGTTAAGTCCCATAGTGCTCAGAGCCATTTGAACCATTTTTTTTTAATCTGTCCCCGTAGGAATCTGAACAAGCAAACACAAGATGAGGTGTTGCGAGGGCACTTCAAATAAATTACATTATTGACAACAAGTTGAGTATCATTTATTTGCTCACTTGTGGCAGACGCGGCTAGCTATGGGACAGAAACGGCCCGACGCGGGTTTACAAGTCCAATGAATGTTTGCCAGTACAACTCGGTGTAACGTTCAGCACCCACTAGCAGCTAGAAGTGGTCTTATAGAAGACTGGTGCCAGGTGTCCGCCGCTTACAATACCCTCCTGGGGGGGGGGGGGGGGGTCTTCACTGCTCGGCAACCTGGAACTGCTTCATTGGTGGCGATGTTCAAAGCGCCGTTCGCGGCGGCGGCCGCAGGAATCTTCGAGGCACCCGCTCCGAGATGATCTATAAGCTGCGATACTACCGGGAAGTATACACGGGTTTCTCAGCCTCACGTTGCGTTAAATGGAACTAGTATAGTAATCACCAAAAGAAAACGGGGAAAATTTACCCAGAAGCAAATAAGCCTCAATTATAGCTATGGTCAGGCGTATGGACGGGTGGCTGTTGGTGCGCTGCTGCCATACCGAGAGCCACAAGCACCTCCGATACTCGTAATAGTTTCTGCTTAATATAATTGTGTTTTTTGCGGTGAAACATTGATTTTGACTAAGTATAACATATCGTCGTGAAAGAAATGTATGTGAACGTTATTCGAATTTAAAAATATTGTACACACCTTGCCATTCAACACGTTATTTGCGTTTCTAAAATTATTGTAAACAACATTAGATATAGTTACACTTCACATGAAGGTATAATATGTAAATCAGTGAAAAAACGCATATCAAAGAAAAAATTGCAATTGTTTTGCTATTTTAAATTTTTTTAGAAAATCAAATTAGTTTACACTCTCTGCCGACCCCAGACTCATAAAAATCAGGGTACTCGGAGAAAGGAGCTATGCCAAGCCCCTACTTTGACTCGAATTCTGCCGTTAAGTACTTTCATTAATGGTTTTAAGTAACCCACTTTTCATCCAAATAGCGTACAGGACGCATGTTACATGAAGTAGGCAACGAATTCATCGTCTGCAAAAATTTAATTCTTGAGGCAACTTCGTCATTGGATGACTGTAGACACTTTTTGCTTGAACGCAGTCTCTTGTATTAAAATCCTATATCGTTTAAGGGGGATAGGATGTACAAAATTAAAAAAAAATTCACTTTTTCAAAAATTTGCACCTACAAAATACGCATATCTTCCTGAATAGTTCGATGCATAAAACATACATATTTGAGAGATTATAAGGACGATATTTGGTCTTCAGTGTATCAGGATGCAGCGCCACACGCTTTTGCACAGCATTCTTCTGCCATTCGTAAGTGAAGAATATCGTCACAGGAATTCTCTACCAACTGCTGTGATGGAAGCCATCAAACCTATATTCACGAATCTTGCAATTGAATACTTATTGAAGAAATTTCTTCATGGTGATACGCAAAACCCAAATGAAAGTTTTAACCAATCTGCAAGGGAAAGACTGCCAAAAACCATTTTTGTGGGAAGCTATGCACTTGCTATTGGTGTTTATGATGCAGTTTCATGTTTTAATGATGGTGTGCAAAGCAGGAAATATGTTTTACACGAAATGGAAATTAATCCTGGAGTGAACTGCATCAAAACTTTGTATGCGATACACTGAGAGCATCTAGTGCAAGCAGGTAAATCATTTTTGGTGGTGATAAAATCAAGAAGAGTGCATCATAGGAATGTGAAGAGAAAGAAAACTGATTTAGAACTGTCCAGCACCATAAGCAGGTTCTTGTTCATTTCCTACAAGAATGCCGAATACAAGCAGAAACTTTAACTGCCGTTTTCCGCAAAACACAAATTTCTGTGCTTGGGTACATGCAACATCTAAAATAAACATCCTATTTCTTTCCAACTTCGTATGCTTATTAAACAGAAACTCATTATTGCAAAACTCTAGAATTTCCCATATATATTAAAAACTCTGGTAAAAATTGAGATAATTAAGTATAAAATTTAAATAAATTCTAAACGTCATGTTTAGAAAATTTCCATTTATGAAAAAAAATGAATGAATTGTTACAGGTGTATGAAACTCTAAGAGATACCCTTCGATGAATTTTGCACAGCATACAAATCATACTTACATTTTACTTATGAAGAAAAGTGTACCCATAGCATCAAATGCAGGAAGTGAAAAAATGATGAAATTTCACATGTAAAAAATTATTTTGTTATGTTTTTGAATGTCCACTGCTATGAGTGTGTATCAGCATGACCAGGAACGATTCAAGATACAAAGTTTTATGAATTTATATGTAAACGTATAGACAGTGGAAATGTCCTGTGGTGCCTCTCCTACTCCAAGTCGGTGCGTTTGACGTCCTACACCCCCTTAATATGTTCCACAGATCTAGCAGATATAGTAAAATTTGTTTTTAGGATCAACTTCTTTCGCTATTTTTCTGTTGTTGGAAATCGCCATTGTAAAATTCATAGACTGTCTGCTTGACAAAATCTGTTGGTTAAAGAGCTGTTCAAAATGTTCAAATGTGTGTGAAATCTTATGGGACTTAACCGATATTATCCTGATGACCTTAGCAGTTAAGTAGTGTGTAAGCTTAGGGACTAAGGACAAACACACACAAACACCCATGCCCGAGGGAGGACTCGAACCTCCGCCGGGACCAGCTGCACAGTCCATGACTGCTAAAGAGCTGTGTTGTTTAATGTTATTCCCAGGAGAATTGATCGTTGGGATTTTCTCTCACGATACAGGCAAGCTAACGTACAGGCTCTACGTGCAAATGTTTCGGAAATCTTGCCTAACGAGCGCGCATGTAGATGCTAACACTACACCATCATCGATTGTAAGAGGTTTTAAATACTTGTAGGCAATGCGAATTACATATTAGCTTTGAAAAATGCAAATGAGCTTTAACAGCAGGAAGAATGCGACTGCTGCCGAAGTGCGTCTTGTTGGGAATCGCGCCCCACATGGGACGGTGGAAATCTCTCTCTTGCTGCTCTTCCATTTTCAACTTGCACAGGCAATTCAACGCAGTAAATAAATTATACAAATTATACCGCAAGATACACTTATTTGCTTCTACTCAAGACTGCCGAAACTAATAAGTCAGTTCCTCTTTTCCATTTCTCACTGTGTGAAGATCTACAGACCGATTCGATACTAACGCTAACTGGTCCTCGAATTTGGCAACGTTGGGCGCACGCAGTTGCCTTTTTCGAATGTCACAGAGAGAGTGGTAAGCGAGACTGGGGACTATCGCGGCATCAGTGCCCTTGCAGGCCCCCGTCCGTAGGCCTGGCTAGAGCTACATTACCAACAATTTATAGGAAAGAAGTACGTGTGCATCGAAAAGTGGAGTTGGTGCTGTTTGCCCTTACGAAAACTTCATAGGATCAAACATTTCTAAGCGTAATTTTAGTAAAACTTATGTACATTTTGTTTCTACAATTTGATCCAAACAAAATAATATAAAAACTAAACTTCGACCGAACAGGCCATGAAGGCCCAACGGTACCGACCGGCCGCCGTATCATCCTCAGCCCACAGGCGTCACTGGATCCGCATACGGAAGCGCATGTGTTCAGCACACCAATTTCCCGGCCGGTTTAGGCACTTTACGAGACCGGAGCCGCTACTTTTCAATCAAATAGCTGCTCAGTTTGCCTCACAAGGGCACAGTGCATCCTGCTTGCCAACGGCACCCGGTAGACCGGATAATCACCAATCCAAGTTCTAGCCCAGCCAGACACCTCTTATCTTCGATGATCTAACGGGAACCGGTGTTAGCACTGCGGTAAGGCAGTTGGAAACAAAATAATATAATGCAAATATAAGCACAAAAATAGATGTAACTAGCCCGCCCTGCTAGCCGCGCAGTCTAATGCACTGCTTCCCGAGCGGGAAGCCTGATAGTATTGATAGGGTTTCCCAAACTCTATTTCACGGGTAGTAAATAACTGCTCCCAGAAAAGCTATTAATAAAAGGCGTTTTGTCCATATTTTTCTTATTTTTATAAAAATGTGTGAGTTCCGTGTTATTATTTGTAATTTAATACTGAAATAATCACTAAATAAAACAGGATTTTCTCATTTTTAAAATTGTATTAATTTTACTAACCTTCAATATACGTGAACTTTCGGTTTTCCATCGAAGTAACAGGATTGCCAAAGCGCTCCGTCAGAGGGAAAGATTGGGCAACCCTGGTGCAGAGGCCGCTTAATGCAGATACTGGCAGGTGGGAGTTTGGGAGTTGAAAGTAGGTTTGAGGGGGAAGGGGAGGAGGCGCATATTGTCCACGAGGAAGCTGAGTTGTTTGGCGACATGTGTTAGTGAGGTAATAGGCAGTTATGTTGGTCGTTATGAATGCTGAGCCATACTTCGTTCAGTGAGATCGATCCACTGTAACACAGCTTGCACTGTTGGGAAGATAGAGATGATTGAAAGCGGTAATCCACAGCAGCGGAGATTCCTAATAGCAGAAGGTAACAATAGACCTGAGTTCGGTTTCCCTTTGTGAAATCACGTGGCCTTCAGCCGAGTGAATAATTAAATTTTTCACGTGGTCTTTGTGCAGTGCAGTACGCATGGATTGGAGATGATATGCGAATGAACCCCAATTAACAATGTACGTCCCCTAAGTACTTAGCGGACTTTGTTTCCAATACACGCTCTTTCATGAGATCTCCTCATCTCTTGATGTCTGGGTGCGGTATAGGCCGCCTTCCCGTCGGCCGAACTTAAGATCACGCGTGCCGCTAGTCAAGCCGCCGTGTTTCCTACAACGGCCACAGAGGCATGAGGGCGCAGCCACGAATACTAACGGCGCTGCCAACAATATGCAAGTATCCCCTCCCCGCAGCTCCAGCGGTGGGTCTACTTAAGTTCAAATATCGATGCACGGAGCCCCATTTTGTGTGTTTGTAAACGTTAAGGAATGGTTGACTATTCCGCAGATGACGAGCCCTGATCGCTACGAAAGTCTTTGTATATATTTCGACATTCGAAAAAATGTTAGCAGCTAAGGTTTACAGTGCAGTCTTCAATACAGAGACAGACGCTGCAACGGCAGCAAACAGAGTTATGTATTACTGTTAGGAGCAAGAAGATTCTACATCAGTGTCCATTAAAGAACCACAAAACGTGCAGAGGAAGTTACAATACTGGGCAGCGTTCCACTCATCCTTTGTGCAGTCAGCTAGCGTATTTGAGACTTACGGGAAAATGAATTCGTACGCAGAATGACGGCTGTTATGAGACAAAGCTATACTTGCTTAGAATGAGCAAACAGATCAGTGAGCAGTGTTGGTGGTTTCGTCAAACCGTGGGTGAATGGGACCTCATGGCCCTTCACGTGCTCTGGTAGCGTTAATATTTTGTACTTTGTGTATTGTTTGATTTTACAAAATGATTCTTAAGAAGAAATTCAATAGTTTAAGCACCACTTTCGAACAGAGTGTGTAGGTATTTGCATATTTTCATATTGTTAAAGTTTGTTGAATGATCAAGAGGGCTGGTGAAGAAAATTGATGAAGCCAAGGAAAACTGATACTGTGGTGTCACCGCCAGACACCACACTTGCTAGGTGGTAGCCTTTAAATCGGCCGCGGTCCGGTGGTATACGTCGGACCCGCGTGTCGCCACTATCAGTGATTGCAGACCGAGCGCCGCCACACGGCAGGTCTAGAGACACTTCCTAGCACTCGCCCCAGTTGTACAGCCGACTTTGCTAGCAATGGTTCACTGACAAATTACGCTCTCATTTGCCGAGACGATAGTTAGCATAGCCTTCAGCTACGTCATTTGCTACGACCTAGCAAGGCGCCATTATCAATTGCTATTTATCTTGTGATGCATGTACCGTCAGACCGATGTTCACCAATTATGGATTAAAGATAAGTATTCCAACAGCTACGTACTTTATCTGCTAGACTCAAATCCTTTAACTGTTCCAGACATCACGCCAGCCTGCGTGAGCTTAAACGCGTGCCTTTCGGCTTCTCCTCCTAGTGGCTTGGCTGTCTTGCCAAGTCGCAACAGATACAGCCGACAGCGACGAACAAATTATCCCTTTTGAAGCATTTTAAATGGCTGTATGCCTTGCCTTTTTTTAATATAATTAACCAGATCAGAAACTGGCTTTTTTGTTTCGAGATACCATAGCTATGTTTCTGAAGGACAGAACTAATGTGTTAATTGCGCACCCCAATGAAATTATACCTGCACTCCAGTACTCTTTGTTTCAGCTGCGTGTCACTGGTACGAGGGTTGGAATTATGATTGCAGAGGGACCACATTGAAATACGCACGGAAAGCGTTCAAGTAGTTAGGTACCCGTATGCACCATATTCATGAAAGTATTATCTTTCGTGGGACCCAGTAATCTGCTGATGGTAGGTTCTTTCAGCTTTGCAGGATCAAATAATATATATTCGTTTGTATCGATCAGACAACAGTAACACTGATTTCTTTAGGGCTGCACAATTTTATGGGTGTGAATGTTTATGTGTGCTTGCTCACGAGCAGATTGAACATAAAGTTACACAACATAATATTAGAAATATGAACTTTAATTCTGAGGAAAGGCTCACTGCTATTTCATACAGAACAACACACGACACAATATGCTTTATCAGGAAATAACAGATAACTTGTCTATATAACTTTGTATGTACATCTCAGCTGGGTAAAGTACTGTGCATGCAGTTTTGGAACGTACTTCCACAGGATGTGAAACGTAAACTTCCGGAATCACTCGTTCTACCGAGACTCCCCTATTACTAAGTAATTCAAAACGTCGTGAGCAGTGATATCTCCAGGCGGTTGTAAATAGGCGTGATTGCTTCTGGACGTCTATACGACCACGACCCAGTTAAGTTGGTTGCAAACAGACAAGTTAACGCACGTACGCAAAATCCCAACGAAGGCCAACGAACGACAGCCAACCGCTTCGTTGGCCGAGATTTGTTTGTTGCGTACGGGCGGCAAATTATGGGAGCCAATGAAACCTCTGGCCTTGGTTGTGGTTCGATCTGCTGCCGGTAACATCAAAACGTTGGCATTTGGCTTTGGGATCCCTCTCCTACTGTGGACGCCGGGACGAATGTTCGTTGGTTCAGCAGTGATTTGTTGTGTCTCTAAAACAGGTGTGTACTTAAATATACGAAGTAAGTGCGACTTGGGGCTGTCCTGAAAATCTTATTTGATTGACTGGTTTCACTCTTCAGAGAGCGACTCGTGGCTGCCGTGAAAAACTTAATTTCAACAGTCGCTGTTTCCCCTGCATGCGATGCCTCCTCTCGCTAAGGTTTTATATTTATTTTGTTCATCAGTTTTAATGCTCTCTCCGTATACCACTCCATTGTTTTTAGTTTTATCGTGAACGGGAATACGTAGGGGTCCTAAGAACTACGATTATAAAAACGAACTGAAATGACTAGAGGCGTGGAGGGAAATAACTCAGCTGTTAAAAGTACTGTGCACGATGTGAAAAAGACAGTGGTGTCTTTATTGTCGTTCACGGCATGAAGGTGTCAATAGTCACTCCCAGTTTTGTTTGTTTCTGCTGCAGGTGTTGCTCTCCTAAAAGAGAAATTTAAAGAGGTGTTTCATTTGGAAATTTTGTGGCCTACACAATTCAATAACTATTGGAAATCGGAAGTTTTTCTTATGAAAAATGGTATGGAATAGCCCATATTACAATTCAACTTCATGGTGGACATTAATTTTGTCCCGCCACACTCTTCCCCACTTTTTTTAAAAGAGAGATCGTCCACCGGTGTCGTTTCTTCTGCTTCCTCTTTTTCTGATGATGAGCAGTGAAATAAATGCTTGCGACGACTGCTAAATCTGATTGTTTCCTGATAATGCCGCTGTGAAATTGTATTTGAACCAGTATTTTATAACAATAACGAAACGGGAGCAACGTCGGAAGGTTATCAGAGGCAACTGCGATGCCACGATGGCCGAATCCATTGGCCCCAAGCCCTTCGTTTGGTGTGGACAAGAAGCCGAACGCCATTGCACTGGCGACCAACGTTCAGCGCAGACAGAGACCGAATTCCGATGGTCTTCGTTGGCCTTCACTTCAGTACCATAAGCCGTGTTTACTTTATCGGCTCCTCAGTGCACACCGCGCCCCAGTACCTCACAACACAGATTCAGTACTTACCATCTCATCATAGTCGAAACACAAGATCTCGTTTACCTAGTACTCCAGCTTTGCCAAACCATAAAATAAAAATGTTCTCAACTTCCTTCATCGTTATTGGTGTCCACCTCTGGAAGAAGCTGCCCTGCACTAGACGCACAATTAAATGCCCTTTTGCTTGTAAGAAATGGCTAAAGGACTTTGTTCTGTGTTCAAATAGCGTTCCCTAAAACAAATGCATATCGCCAGTTTCCACTGTTTTAGACAGCAAAGCAAATACTCCTTTTTCGCAGCGAGTCACGTCACTTTGTAACCTCCCCCTCACTTATCGACCTTAATGACAGTGAAATTTGGGAAAAACAATCGTCACCGAAGTTAATCTGTCGGTAAAGAGGGAGGAAAGGGTTACATCTAAATGAAAGGAAAAATGCAAATGAAACTGGTGGAAATTAATTTTGAAAAGGGGTAAAGTTAATAAAGAAAGTAAATGTGCGGCCGTTACGTTAACAATTAACTAGCGGTAATTAGATATTTGAGATTTGGGGGAAATTACGGTCGCCAGTCCTAAGGACAATTACTATAGTAACTGAAAAAGAAAGGTTATTACACATATAATTAGCACTAGAAGCGTGGCAACTGAAGGTTGACACGTGTAGTGTGAAAACTGAAAGTTTGTCAGAAGTAATAAATTTCGCTACACTCTGACTTAATTTAGCAAAAGAATTAATAAAACCGGAAAATCGAAAGTTAATTTAGTGACTGAAGTTAATAGTGAGTTTTGTTTCTGAAGCACATAGAAATTCAGTAAAACACGGTTAGTCCTGGACTACCTCAACAATCATTTCAAAAGCTACTTGAATCTACGCAATTTAGAAATAAGAGATTTAACTTTGAACTTGAATTAAATGATTCTGAACAATTAACAATAGTAAAATTTAGTACGTACCAAGCTGAGCTGCAGTCACAGGTAAGCTAAAATACGGTAACAAAACTCGCACTCTTAATTTGTGCTTGTGTAATCTAAATATTGTAGCCAGCTATGAATACTTTAACTGAACTTTGAAATTAAAGCAGTGAAATAGAATAATATTGCTTTAATGCTGGCGTTTGAATTTCAACGACACTCGGGTTCAGTCCGGAAAAGGAAGGGACCCTGCTTGGTAATGCAATTGGGACAATGAGCAACAAAGGTTCATGCTACGTTGCTGTAATTTTGTGATTTGAACAGTTTTAAAAGCTGAGGTCTGCCATACAGTTCTAAAACTTTACGTGCTTCCAGTCTTCCTTGTTGGTTGATTGAAGGTTTGAAGCCGTCGATCGAGGAGGTGGCGACAGTCACTCATTGTCGGCCGTCGCTGTTGCAGAAGCTGGATGTTGGCGCGCCTCCTTCTCGACACGGTCACCAGGCGAAACGGGCTCTTGATGTGCGCCAGCTAATGCTTCCGTCCGCGACACCGTGTCAGAAACTATCATAGCAAGTCGAGCGCAATTACATGCTGCCAAACCCCGAAAGCACGGCAACTCGCGGGAGCCTCACACAACACACCTGCTCTACTGCACTACCCCAGCCAGACTCCCTCTGCCCGCGCTCCACGCGACAGAGTTAACACTACCAAAGATCCTAAATACTTTCGTTCGTCACACGACCTATTGATGTATTCGTTCGATAGCATAGTTTTCCCTAGGCAAGACCCAGCGTAAAATACAAATAATATTTACAAAACAAACCAATTATACATCGACATAAATGCATAAATATATATGTGGTGTCACCGCCAGACACCACACTTGCTAGGTGGTAGCCTTTTAAATCGGCCGCGGTCCGCTAGTATACGACGGACCCGCGTGTCGCCACTGTCAGTAATTGCAAACCGAGCGCCGCCACACCGCAGGTCTAGAGAGACTTACTAGCACTCGCCCCAGTTGTACAGCCGACATTGCTAGGAAAGGTTCACTGAGAATTACGCTCTCATTAGCCGAGACGATAGTTAGCATAGCCTTCAGCTTAGTCAATTGCTACGACCTAGCAAGGCGCCATTTATCCTTTGATCATGTTACTGTACATGCTTCATTAGATACATAGCAATGTTCACCAATTGTGGATTAAAGTTAAGTATTCCAGCAGCTACGTACTTATCTTTATAGCATTCATTAAGTATCCTGTTTCAGACCTCACGCCATCCTGCGTGAGCTTATAGCGTGCATTTCGGCTTCCTCAAACAACACGGTGTTGGCACTTCTGCCGACACATCAAAACAATTACAATATATAAAGATACAGAAATGCCATATCTTGAGGTAACAAAACAAGGAAAAAAAATTATAGTACAATAGATGGAAATAGGAGGATATGCATTTCCAGCGTTACAACTTCCTTCTCTACTGTTTGTCATCATGTTCGTCTTTTCCTCCCTCTTCCGTCTCTGCTCTCATGTCCATTGCTACTAGCCCTCATTGTTTGAATCTACCTACCTGTAACTTGTCTCTATAGTTGTACACATGAACGAATATCAACTGTGCTTATTTAGTAATTACTGCAGTGCAGAGAGGGACGAAAAATGTTTGCAATTGTATGTCTTACATATAATGTATAACATGCTTGTCGTAACGAGTGAGATAAAGTACACTGCCTTCTTAGATGTATCTCCTGAGGTGGTCATGAACTTGAAGTGTGTAAATGCTCTGTATCTATAATTATTGTGTGAACAGCTGGCGAAGTATGCCAACGAGTAAACAAATGCATTATATAGAATTCCATGGACATTCGAGATTCTGTGTCGTAACTCTCTATTCCTCTGTCGTCTTCTTCTGTTGTTGGACTTATTACAGCAAGATGAACAGAAAAGAACGATTGTATGAAGTTACTCTATGTAAGTTGAAAATGAAGTAAAAACTATAGTTGTTCATAACTTAAAATTTGTGTACGGTATTCAGTAATGTATATACTTCAACTCGAACAGTCCACGGGTGCACTGCAGGTCCATAGTGTTCAACGGGCACAATACTTCGGTGATGAGACATGTCGCCATAGTCAGGTGCGACATGTCTGATAGCCGAAATATTGTGCCCGTTGAACACTATGGACCGGCAGTGCACCCGTGGACTGTTTCAGCAAGAAATACGCCGGGAGTAACTGAAGAATCACATATATTTTTCAACCTCCCTTGTCATGAATAGACGTGACCTTAACGGAATATTGACCAATGTTAAGCGCCATACTAGGAAACAATTAGTAATTTTCTTTCAGCTCATCTTCGAGACGACGCCGGTTAGGACACTAAACTTTCTTTCAGATTCTACGAGCTATGTGGCCGCTACGAATAATGTAATATATTTCGATTTCAGATTTTCTCAAGGTTGCGAGATTATACCCCAGGCAGAAAGGCCTGGTCACAGGATTCTAGTTCTAAAGTAAGATGTCATCTGCAAAAGATTATGCTTGTTATCTTATATTGGTATTCCAAACGAAACTACGATATGAGGTTACGGGTTTTATTACTTCAAATTGAACTGGAATACGAAATATTATGTGGTGCTATAAGCACGTGAGTTAGATATTCTCCAGTATACAGGGTGGTCCATTGATCGTGACCGGACCAAATATCTCACGAAATAAGCATCAAACAAAAAAATACAAAGAACGAAACTTGTCTAGCTTCAAGGGGGAAACCCGATGGCGCTATGGTTGGCCCGCTAGATGGCGCTGCCATAGGTCAGACGGATATCAACTGCGTTTTTTTTTTTCTTAAATAGGAACCCCCATTATTTATTGGTTCAAATGGCTCTGAGCACTATGGGACTCAACTGCTGAGGTCATTAGTCCCCTAGAACTTAGAACTAGTTAAACCTAACTAACCTAAGGACATCACAAACATCCATGCCCGAGGCAGGATTCGAACCTGCGACCGTAGCGGTCTTGCGGTTCCAGACTGCAGCGCCTTTAACCGCACGGCCACTTCGGCCGGCTATTATTTATTACATATTCGTGTAGTACGTAGAGAAATATGAATGTTTTAGTTGCACAACTTTTTTCGCTTTGTGACTATTACAGTGCCATCTGTCACAAACATAAGGATCACAATTTGTGACGAACCGTTAATTTAAAAAACTAACAGTAGGTTTTTTAAATTAAAATACGGAACATAGGTACGTTTGAGCATTTTATTTCGGTTGTTCCAATGTGATACATGTACCTTTGTGAACTTAGCATGCGTTCTCAGAAATGATGTTACAGCGTGATTACCTGTAAATACCACATTAATGCAATAAATGCTCAAAATGATGTCCGTCAACCTCAATGCATTTGGCAATACGTGCACTGACAATGCGCTGACGCATGTTGTCAGGCGTTGTCGGTGGATCACGATAGCAAATATCCTTCAACTTTCCCCACAGAAAGAAATCCGGGGACGTCAGATCCGGTGAACGTGCGGCCATGGTATGGTGTTCGACGACCAATCCACCTGTCATGAAATATTCTATTCAATACCGCTTCAACCGCACGCGAGCTATGTGCCGGACATCCATCATGTTGGAAGTACATCGCCATTCTGTCATGCAGTGAATCATCTTGTAGTAACATCGGTAGAAGATTACGTGGGAAATCAGCATACACGGCCCCCATTTTATCGACTGCAATCTAAATGGTGCAAATTATCCTTCCTCCCATAATGCCGCACCAAGGTCGCTGATGTTCCACTTATCGGACCCATCGTGGATTTTCCGTTGCCCAATAGTGCATATTACGCCGGTTTACGTTACCGCTGTTGGTGAATGACGCTTCGTCGCTAAACAGAACGCATGCAAAAAATCTGTCATCGTCCCGTAATTTCTCTTGTGCCCAGTCGCAGAACTGTACACGAGGTTCAAAGTCGTCGCTATGCAATTCCTGGTGCATAGAAATATGGTACGGGTGCAATCGATGTTGATGTAGAATTGTCAACACCGACGTTTCTGAGATCCCAGATTCTCGCGCAGTTTGTCTGCTACTGATGTGCGGATTAGCCGCGACAGCAGCTAAAACACCTACTTGCGCATCATCATTTGTTGCAGGTCGTGGTTGACGTTTCACATGTGGCTGAACACTTCCTGTTTCCTTAAATAACGAAACTATCCGGTTTACGGTCCGGACACGCGGATGATGTCGTCCAGGATGCCGAGCAGCATACATAGTACACGCCAGTTGGGCATTTTGATCCAATATCCATACATCAACACGATATCGACCTTTTCCGCAATTGGTAAACGGTCCGTTTCAACACGGGTAATGTAACACGAAGCAAATACCGTCCGCACTGGCGGAATGTTACGTGATACCACGTATTTATACGATTGTGACAATTACAGCGCCATCTATCACAAAGCGAAAAAAGTGGTCCAACTAAAACATTCATATTTCTTTACGTACTACACGAATATGTAATAAAAATGGGGGTTCCTATTTTTAAAAAACGCAGTTGATATCCGTTTGACCTATGGCACCGCCATCTAGCGGGCCAGCCATAGCGCCTTCTGGTTTCCCCCTTCAAGCTATACATGTTTCGATCGTTGTAGTTTTTTCGTTTGACTCTTATTTCGTGAGATATTTGGCCCGGTCACTATCAATGGACCAGAGTGTAATGTAATGTAGAGGTATTTCTCTTTTGTTTTGACGTCGCTTTATTAAAAGCTATGAAAGCAAATAAATAAAATTTTAAATTTATCATAATTACATTACAGCAGCCCACATAATTTTGTAAGAGATGGCCTTAATAAGCCTAATATTTCCAGATTAAATAAATAAATAAAATTTCTAAGAAACATTTGTGGGTTAAAACAGCAGTATGCCTTACAGACAAGCATTGTAAGATTGTAATAAGACTGATATTTCACAAAAATATCAAACATTGTTTACATTTATGTTTTTCGTGTTGTACGTAGCTTTCATTACTGTGCTCGACCTAAAATACAATGGCGGAAAAAAATCACAACACCAAAAAACAATTGATGTAGAGCAGTGAAATTTCGGGAATACATTTCTGTAGGTAACACATTAAAGTGTTTAACACTGCAAGATCAGTGGCTAACGTAAGCACGGGATAAGCTATAGCAATGTGAAATTCTGTTACATTAATATCTGGTGTAGCGGCCAGAATGTTGAAGGGAAGCACGCGAACGTGCATGCATTGTGTTGTACAGGCGCCGGATGTTTGTGTGATGGAGTTCCATGCCTGTCCCACTTGGTGTTTGTGGACGACGCTGGAGTTTTCGTCCGATGATGTTCCATACGTGTTCGATTGGAGACAGATTTCGTGATCGAGCAGCCCAGAGCAACATGTCGTCGACACTCAGCGGAGCATGTTGGGTTACAACAGCGGTACGTGGGCAAGCGTTATCGTGTTGGGAAACATACCCTGGAACGCTTTTCATGAATGGCAGCACGATAGGTCAAATTACCAGTGATGTACCAATTTGCAGTCGGGGTAAGTGAGATAACCATGAGAGTGTTCCTGCTGTCATACGAAATCTCACCCAAGACCACAACTCCAATGTACCTAGCACGCAGACAGCTAGATTTACGTAGTTCTAAGTCTCATAGTGCTTAGAGCCATTTGAACCATTTCAGGGCCTGTGACTAGGGGACTAATGACCTCAGATGCTAACCTGAGAACATCACACACATACATGGATTCGAACCTGCGACCGTAGCAGCCGCGTGGTTCCGGACTGAAGCACCGAGAACCGCTCGGCCACAGCGGCCGGCCACAGGCCCTCAACTGGTCCCCTTCTAAACAACATACGGCCATAAATGAACACAATAGGCCTCCACCCTGTCCTATAATGATCTCTCGCTTGACACGACTGAAGCCGCAAATGGCGGTAGTTTGGCTCACAAGGGAACCTCCCCATCGCACCCCCCTCAGATTTAGTTATAAGTTGGCACAGTGGACAGGCCTTGAAAAACTGAACACAGATCAATCGAGAAAACAGGAAGAAGTTTTGTCGAACTATGAAAAAAATAAGCAAAATATACAAATTGAGTAGTCGATGTGTAACATAACCCACATCAAGGACAAATGTGATCTCAGGAGCGTCGTGGTCTCGTGGTTAGCGTAAGCAACTGCGGTACGAGAGGACCTCGGTTCAAGTCTTCCCTCGAGTAAAAACTTTAACTTTTTTATTTTCTAGCAATTGACGTGTGTCAATTATCAAAGTTCAGGCACTCACACAATCAACTTCGCCCTCGAAAATTCCAGGACATGTTCAGATTTGCTTGGACATATGCAGGATTTGACACACGGAAAAAATTGGAAAACGTTAAAAACATATGTTTTGACAGAGCACAGGGAAAACTGTGAGACTGTGAAACTGTTGCATTCATTTGTTGCAGTTTATGTGACAAACTCTTATGTTTTCATCACTTTTTTGGGAGTTATTATCACATCCACAAGAAAACCTAAATCGGGCAAGGTAGAAGAATCTTTTTACCCATTCGCCAAGTGTACAAGTTAGGTGGGTCGACAACATATTCCTGTCATGTGACGCACATGCCGTCACAAGTGTCGTATAGAATATATCAGTCGTGTTTTCCTGTGGAGGAATCGGTTGACCTATGACCTTGCGATCAAATGTTTTCGGTTCCCATTGGAGAGGAACGCACTTTCGTCTACTAATCGCACGGTTTTGCGGTGCGGTCGCAAAACACAGACACTAAACTTATTACAGTGAACAGAGACGTCAATGAACGAACTGACAGATCATAACTTTGCGAAAACAAATAAAGTAAAATTTTCAGCCGAGGGAAGACTTGAACCAAGGACCTCTCGTTCCGCAGTTGTTCACGCTAACCACGGGACCACGGCGCTCCTAAGCTAACACTATGCTTGATGTTGCTTATCTTGAACATGGACTACTCAGTTTGTATATTTTACTTATTTTTTCCATAGTTCCACACAACTTCTTCCTGTTTTCTCGATTGATCTGTGTTCAGTTTTTCAAGGCCTGTCCACTGTGCCAACTTATAACTAAATCTGAGGGGGGTGCGATGGGGAGGTTCCCTTGTCAGTAGTACACACGCTACAGGGCGTCTGGCTCGGAGCTGTCCTTGAAGTATCTGATTTGAAACGGCACCTTAGTGGCACAACGGACTAACTGCTGCTCAAATTGCCACTGCGGATGCAGTTCGATGCGTCAAAGCCATACGCCGAACGCGATGGTGTTCTCTCGCGGTAGTGCCACGTGGGCGCACCGATTCCGGTCTTCTTATGACCTTACAGTCTGGCGTCTGCCGTTGCCGTCAGTCACGTAAAGTGGCTTCATTCCTGTCAAGTCTTCGTGCAGTAACGCAGAAGGAACGTCCAACTTCTCGTAGCCCTGTTCCGTAAACTCGTTCAGACGCAGTCAAGAATGCCTTTAAAGGGGAGAAAGACGCCAACACCCCACCATCATCATCTCACCCCTTTCAATGTCAAAGGTAACTAAATACAAGCTGTAACGGTCGTGAGCGTTAAAGCAAACCTGATTTTCGTCCTCATAGTGGCGCTGGCGCTGCTACCCCCGCTCTTAGACGAAATTTGAACAGACACCTGTCAGATGTGCGACATAAACGAAAGTTTGTGGACGTGTTTCTACAATTTCTTGTGTTGCGGTTTTTTTTCGTCAAGGTACCTGGACTGGGAAAAGAACGAATATTCTCGAAGTTTGTTGCTGCATCCAATATATATTCTATCGAGAAAACGTAAAATTAGTGTGAGATAAAAAATAAAATACCCTAAGAGGTACGATATTACTTCGCCTGTGCAACAGAAAATTCCGCAGCTGATGATTTTGTTGCCTACAGTTTCTACGAGATCCAACAGAACGCGCCGTTGTTAGGGAGACTGTAAAATTAATTTTCATAACACGTGAGACATCGTTTTTCTATTGACTGGAGGGACCGCGTGCGGCAGAGCGCCCAACGTGGCATGCTACCGCCAGGGTTCTCTTTCTGATGGCTCGCCTTAATAGAGTCGTTCCCAACCTTTCTGATACCATTATCCCTGAATGATTTCGTGTAGAAACCAGTACCTCGAACGTAGTTTGAACATTTGTAACTATCGGTTACATAATAAACAGATTTTTGCGGTATAATTTTAAAATTACAGGAAAATACATATTACACTACTTTGGAAAATATATTTTATTTGTTGGGAGTTCAACTAAAAGGTTCCAGAGACATTTTGGTCTCAAATATCTATGACGTATATATGCAGACTGAAGCGACGAATGAAAATTTGTACTCTAACGGGGCTTTTGGACGGCCGAGTAAAATGTTATTGCGTCCATTTGCTGTTAGGATGGGATGCGTGGGCGGTAGTTCCGGGTAGTGCAGAATGTGGAACACGGAAAACTTAGTTTTACCATTTATTAATAAAGACGGTGCGACAATGCATTACGCGCGTCTGGCAACCCGTCACCACCGTGTCGATAGCGATACATGTTCGCAACTGGCCGGTCTCAGACTGCTCTTTGTAGCCGGTGGCTGTGTACACGCCACGGCGCGCGACTCAGATTGCATTTCCCGTCAGCATGCAGACTGAAGCGACATTTTTGTAGATTAATTCTAAACCAAGATGTAATTACAGTAAGTGAAATGATTGATATTGCTTGTTTATAACGTTCTTTTTTATATTCGGTTTGATTTCGGCCATTGCACATCGTAAACCGTGCTCAAAGTGCAACCGGTCCCTTGCTTTTGTTTTCATTGCCACCGTAGTCGAGAATCCGCTGTCCTACTTGTATGATGTGGAGACTGGAAACAGTATTCTTATGGAATGAGATTTTCACTCTGCAGCGGAGTGTGCGCTGATATGAAACTTCCTGGCAGATTAAAACTGTGTGCCCGACCGAGACTCGAACTCGGGACCTTTGCCTATCGCGGGCAAGTGCTCTACCATCTGAGCTACCGAAGCACGACTCACGCCCGGCACTCACAGCCTTACTTCTGCCAGTATCTCGTCTCCTACCTTCCAAACTTTACAGAAGCTCTTCTGCGAACCTTGCAGGGGTGCTAGTTCTGCAAGGTTCGCAGAAGAGCTTCTGTAAAGTTTGGAAGGTAGGAGACGAGATACTGGCAGAAGTAAGGCTGTGAGTGCCGGGCGTGAGTCGTGCTTCGGTAGCTTAGATGGTAGAGCACTTGCCCGCGATAGGCAAAGGTCCCGAGTTCGAGTCTCGGTCGGGCACACAGTTTTAATCTGCCAGGAAGTTTCAGTATTCTTGTGCCTTGTTATGGTAATAATAGATTTCTCTAAAATAGAAGTAGCAACATTTTGGGGATAGCATGGTGACGAGTATCTACACTCCTGGAAATTGAAATAAGAACACCGTGAATTCATTGTCCCAGGAAGGGGAAACTTTATTGACACATTCCTGGGGTCAGATACATCACATGATCACACTGACAGAACCACAGGCACATAGACACAGGCAACAGAGCATGCACAATGTCGGCACTAGTACAGTGTATATCCACCTTTCGCAGCAATGCAGGCTGCTATTCTCCCATGGAGACGATCGTAGAGATGCTGGATGTAGTCCTGTGGAACGGCTTGCCATGCCATTTCCACCTGGCGCCTCAGTTGGACCAGCGTTCGTGCTGGACGTGCAGACCGCGTGAGACGACGCTTCATCCAGTCCCAAACATGCTCAATGGGGGACAGATCCGGAGATCTTGCTGGCCAGGGTAGTTGACTTACACCTTCTAGAGCACGTTGGGTGGCACGGGATACATGCGGACGTGCATTGTCCTGTTGGAACACCAAGTTCCCTTGCCGGTCTAGGAATGGTAGAACGATGGGTTCGATGACGGTTTGGATGTACCGTGCACTATTCAGTGTCCCCTCGACGATCACCAGTGGTGTACGGCCAGTGTAGGAGATCGCTCCCCACACCATGATGCCGGGTGTTGGCCCTGTGTGCCTCGGTCGTATGCAGTCCTGATTGTGGCGCTCACCTGCACGGCGCCAAACACGCATACGACCATCATTGGCACCAAGGCAGAAGCGACTCTCATCGCTGAAGACGACACGTCTCCATTCGTCCCTCCATTCACGCCTGTCGCGACACCACTGGAGGCGGGCTGCACGATGTTGGGGCGTGAGCGGAAGACGGCCTAACGGTGTGCGGGACCGTAGCCCAGCTTCATGGAGACGGTTGCGAATGGTCCTCGCCGATACCCCAGGAGCAACAGTGTCCCTAATTTGCTGGGAAGCGGCGGTGCGGTCCCCTGCGGCACTGCGTAGGATCCTACGGTCTTGGCGTGCATCCGTGCGTCGCTGCGGTGCGGTCCCAGGTCGACGGGCACGTGCACCTTCCGCCGACCACTGGCGACAACATCGATGTACTGTGGAGACCTCACGCTCCACGTGTTGAGCAATTCGGCGGTACGTCCACCCGGCCTCCCGCATGCCCACTATACGCCCTCGCTCAAAGTCCGTCAACTGCACATACGGTTCACGTCGACGCTGTCGCGGCATGCTACCAGTGTTAAAGACTGCGATGGAGCTCCGTATGCCACGGCAAACTGGCTGACACTGACGGCGGCGGTGCACAAATGCTGCGCAGCTAGCGCCATTCGACGGCCAACACCGCGGTTCCTGGTGTGTCCGCTGTGCCGTGCGTGTGATCATTGCTTGTACAGCCCTCTCGCAGTGTCCGGAGCAAGTATGGTGGGTCTGACACACCGGTGTCAATGTGTTCTTTTTTCCATTTCCAGGAGTGTATTTTCAGTTTGTTGCTCTGACGTGCTCTAAGAAATTCTTCTTTGGCTTGGACTTCACTGCCTCGAAATGTTCCTCCATTCGACGAAAATGGTCATGAGACCCACGCACTTGCTTATCGGTTCTCCAGTTCAAAAAAAGTTCAAATGTGTGTGAAATCTTATGGGACCTAACTGCTAAGGTCATCAGAATAATTTAGGTTAAGTGGTGTGTAAGCTTAGGGACTAAGGACAAACACACACACACCCATGCCCGAGGGAGGACTCGAACCTCCGCCGGGACCAGCCGCGCAGTCCACGACTGCAGCGCCTTAGACCGCTTGGCTAATCCAGCGCGGCTCTCCAGTTCACAAAAATAGTTATTGAAAGAGTTTGTTGCTGATAAGTGCTGATCAGTTCCATGGGTGACTGAGCATTTGTCACTGTTGGTGTCGAGCATCACTATCAGTTCTGGAAGCATCGAAACGTGTTGAACTTTAGCCCTGTGTTGATAAAGTTCCAACCTGCGAGGAAAACGAGCAACTTCATCTAGTGGTGTCAAAATATTCACCGTATTTCCTTGCAAGCCGAAGTTAAGTGTATTGATTTCTACCACGAAATCCGCTAAATAAGTCATGTTGAAAATAAATATTATCTGTTATTCTGAAATGGAACTATTCTCCTCTTCCCTCTAATTGCCCTTTCCAGGCACAAAGCAATTTATTGTCAACTTCGGAATGCGGTATGGAACATCTTCCATACAGATGTTTTATGGTTATGACGTGGCAAGAAGAGCACATTGTGAACCATATCCGAGATAGTGTGGCAAAGAAGTTTAAGGGAAATTCAAACTCATAAATTCTGAACTAGTATTATAATTTTCACTGCCTGAGCGAGTTCGTTAGAGAAATCAGGTGGATGTATTTTCATCGCCAGAGTATGACTGTGAATAATGCAGTGACTGAACATCGCATTTGAAGCAATTTCTTTTACGAGTGTGTGGAATTCAGAGCTAACGCCCAACATGGAAGACGCTCCGTATGTGCCTACACCTACCAACTTCAAACCAAAGCATCTCACTTTTCTCAACAAAATTCACCACTGATTGTAAAACATTTTTGCCGTGTGCAGTTATGTCCAGTGATTCGGAGAACAAGTATTCTTCTTTGGGGTAGACATCTCTTCTGTATCGAACACAGAGAAGCAGCTGAGAACAAGATGCAACGTTGTTCGATTTATCTAATTGCAGGGCAAGTAGCAGACTCTGTTATTCAGTTGAGTACCGTTTCCAAAATATCCAAACTTATGTACGACTTCAACATGAGTAAAACATATTTTTTTCTATTTCATCTAACAACACAATGAGATCTCCTAGAACTAGATTCAGCGTATCTAGTAAGCAAGGCTTGACGAGATCCCTTCCTGTTGTATGAGATTTCTTGGTTTTAACGATTCAAAGACCGATTAACTTCCAGACAGGTGCTTCTGGGACAGTGAGTATCCCAGCGAAAGAGACTTATGTCTGCATTGCCAATGTTCTGCAGTATTGAGACAGCGACAACAGGCAAGTGAATATCGCAATGCTCAGCCATGCAATATACAACGTGGCAGCTCACATCGCACACATTGCATTGCCCGCATCCGTGTTGAGGCAAAGGACGGGAGGAACAGCAAAGAAATGCAACAACTTGTAGCTCTTTACAGAGGAAACCGAGAATTGCGAGACCCTAACGACATTAATTATCGTTATAGAGTTGATTGATAATAGGTCGCGTATGGTGTCGGCTACAAACTCGATGAACAGAAGAACAACATGCAAACTTCGATGACAATCATTGGTGTTCAGAGGGAACAGTTTGTTCTATCTCATTACAATTAGTTTTTTTTTTTTTTTTGCATTATACGTTCAACATTTTTTTAGTTTAAATTGTGTGATATCCCGAGTGAAGAAGTGGACTACCTGTTTATTTAATTCAATTCATAATTACATAAAAGCACTTTCTTTCCCTAATCCCACTACGTTGCCTTGCGTTGATTAAGTCTGGGGTTTGTATTAAGAGTTCGTCTGCTGGTAGTGCCAAGTGTTCACCCTGTAAGTCGGTTAGTGCCAACCTACGCCTGGATTAAAGACAGAGATGATGCACCTGTTTGCTACGGGGTGGTCCGGAGTTGGTAACAGGTCCCCCTGCCCTCCATGTAAGGGAACAGCCGTTGAGAGCCGCCACGATAGTCACTCGTGGGGTAGCGGCTGAACTGAGCGGACGGGATCGAAGGCGATCTCCGTCTTTGCCGCCAGCTTCACCGTGGAATGAGGTATTATGTTTTACACCGTTACTAATCCGCTCTTTTTCAGGACTGAAATAGTTAGCGTGTCGTTACGGCCATTCATTCATTTTTTGGGAAAGTTTGCCTTTACGATTAAAGTTTTCAGTTAGGGTTTCTTTTTCAGAGGCGAGCATGGAGCTCATGTTATCCGTTTATAGTGCTGCAATCACTTGGTGCATTCAGCACACGAGAGCAGCAATAGCTCTAAAAAAATTGTATAGTTTCACTTTTAGAAGCAACATTGTTTTTGCAATGGTAAAGTAACCTGGGCCCTCACCCCGCGTAGTTAACACGTGGTTGTAACGGCTGATGAGTAATTTGGATGACGATTCCGTGTGAAACCTGGTAGGATATGCGTGTGTGACATACTTAAGGTTCAAAGCGTGTGCCGTAAAACTTTTCTAGGCCATCTCATAAATGTTCACAGTTCCTTTTTTACCCCCATTTGCAAGCAGCACGTCCTACCTACTTTGAAAAAGAATAGCTTGAGCGTGTGAATGATTGTACTCACCCCTATGTTCGTTCTTGCTTTCCATACTATACAAAGAAATTAGCTGTTGGTATCGGTTACCCACGTGGTGCCGAATTGCACTACCAGCGAGCTACCAGTTCGTTCTTGGAAATTAGTTAAGGTGGGGATGCATACGTGTGCTGTTAATTGATTATTTGCGTGTGCCGTATTTCGCAGGATGTTTTATTTTTAAGAATTTGCTTTCTTTTGTGAATATGGGAGATGTTTGTGTCTGCTTTGGCCAAAGAGACATTTTGTTATTCGGTTCTAGTAGTAATCTTGGGTGCCAATTTCGATCACTGTCCCAGCAGACGGACTACAAGGGCAGCATCGTGGTCCCATCCTCTTTCCCAGTGCTTAAGTAGAAACGAGATGCCTGTTAGTTTAAGCACCTTCAGTGCGAGACAAAAAACTAGAAGATATTTGACTTGACTTTGTTTGCTGCAATTATTACATTTGTAATGTTTTCAGATATATAGATGATAAATGTCATATTAAGTTTGTTAAATTTCTCGGATCTAGACAATAAATGACCTATAACCTGGATGTCATGGATTTGGTGGTCTTTACAAACCACAGTCCGCTGTAGAGAGCAATGTTGCGAACACAGTGGTGTCCTTATAGATCATGATGGATCGTGGCCTTTATTGACTTGCCCACTTGGTTGTTTCAGCCCCTCCCCCCCCCACCCCACCCCACCCCACCCCCGCCTTATCCGTTGCGCAATATTAATATAATAATCATCAGATCATTTAACTAAACGTCGGGCCGGCCGCTTAAATTCAATCCTTCTGAGCAATGTATCAAGCGGGCAAGCGTGTGTCAGTGAGGCGACTTGGCCATACACACGTCCGGCACGCTCTAGCATAGATACAAAAAGGTGACGATGCGTAACTGTTTCCTTGTATGTCTCTTCCTCTAAGCAGAAGGAACCTTTCAATGTATGATATACTATGTATATATTCAGTACAAACTCATGAACGAGTCTCCAGTTACCATAAAGTGCAAAGTTATTGCCAGAATCTCTTTGCGAGATATTGCAGTTGTACAGTTTGTGTTCGTTATTCGTGGTTCAGATACAACATCTGTTTTAAGTCTGTAACGACACTCGATAAAAATGTTCGAACTGTCCATTACTGCCATCAAGCGGTACACTGGAAATATATTTGTTTGCCTTACATCGTACTACTTTCTAACACTGGTGTTACCCACTGACGACAGCTTTTCTCTCTTTTGTAAACGACGTTACAACGCCTTAAATGCAATGTCGACTTGCTCCCGCTGTGACCTTGCATGCGCTCCAACCTTAATGACTATGCCCCGGTGCAGCTCAGCGCAATTCCACATCTCCACGCACGGCGTACTCCCATCCAGAGCTGGCACACGCAAATGCTCTGCTTCCTCTGACGTACCGACAACAGGCGGGACATGTTAGGCACGGTGGGCTCAGTGTGGAAGCACCTTGACGTGTTCAGATTATATTTGTACGGACACTTTGGTAAACGATAAACAAATCTCTGATATCTCTCTTTCCGCAGCCGTCTTACGAATAATTTCAGCCTTTTATGCTCATATATTTCACACACAGTAAAGCACAGCCTGAAGTGCGCAAGCCGAAAAGTAGCAGCATTTCTCATAAACGTTGGTGGATTACAAATGGTTCAAATGGCTCTAAGCACTATGGGACTTAACATCAGTCCCCTAGGCTTATAACTACCTAAACCTAACTAACCGAAGAACATCACACACATCCGTGCCAGAGGCGGGATTCGAACCTGCGACCGTAGCAGCCGCGTGGTTCCGGACTGAAGCGCCTAGAACCGCTCGACCACAGCGGCTGGCTGGTGGATTTGTGAGCTTCGCAAAAAAGGAAACAGACATGGACACAACTTACTGAATCCCATTCCATCATCCATTATAAAGAGGTGAAGAAATTCCTTACAGATGACTACAGATGTTTTTGAAAGGGCACTAGACATTTTTGCCCGATTCGAAAAAGAGATTTTCTACTACCAATTTCTCCTTCCATCAGATTAAACATAGCAGTTACCACTCAAAACATTGGTCCAAAGCGAATGTTTTGCAGAATCCAAAGTTGACGGTCTTTACACGTTTCGATGCTCTGTTTTAACATAATATTCAGTCAGTCATCTAGTTCAGGGTTACAAGTAAGTTGGAATTTTACAGTAGCATCATAAGGAAACCGTAAACTTTAGATCACAAACATTAATTGAAGTTACCTAGTTTATACGCACCGTCGCATTGTCTTTCTCCTGTGGATGATATCTGGAGCATCTCTCTGCAGCACCCAGCAGAAATCAGCCAACATGGCAGTAGTCGATCATGCTGTGTGCCATGGATCCATGAGAGAAATGTCCTAGTGGGAACGCCCCATGTGCTCATCACTCAATGTACCGCATTTCTCAGGGAACACATCGAGGGGGGAGTAAAGGAAAGGCATCCTCAGGGTCACGTTGCAGCCAGTGACACTGTAAGAAAAATTAGCTCACCCAAAACATCCCTGTACGGTTCGGCTCACCTGTTTCCGTAGTACAGCAGTGTTCAACGGTATGAGGATGCAGATGGCAACTGAAACCACTGCTTTGAAGACACAACTTGCACCCACAGGACATGAGGCCTGTAACTGAAAAAGTGTCATGACGATCTCTCCATTGTCAGAAGATTCTTGGATAGTCTCCCATTAGGATCTCTGGGAGGGGCTGCCAAGGTGGAGGTGACCATGACAAAAAGACTGAATAATCAATGAAAGGATAACATTCTAGGAGTCATGACGTGGAAAGTGGATGCCTGAACGTGGTAGGGAAGCTAGAAAATCTGAAAAGGGGAAGATAATGTCTCAATTTAGATATAGTAGGGGTTAGTGAAATGAAATGGGAAGGAGACGAGGATTTCTGGTCAGATGAGTATAGGGTAATATCAACAGCAGCAGGAAATTGTATAACGTGAGTAGGATTCGTTATGAAAGGACAGAATGTGTGATAAGAACAACCCTATCACTGAACTGTTCACGGTAACACAGTCGCCTGCAAACCAATACAGACAACTATGGTTCAGGTATACACTCCGACGTCGCGGCTGACGATGAAGAGAAGGAGAAAGCATATGAGGTTACTGACAATGTAGTAAGAGGAGATGAAAAGCTAATAGTCATGGGGACTCGAACGCAGTTCTAGGGGAAGGAGTAGTGGAAACGATTACAGGAAAACGTGGGCTGGGTACAAGGAATGAGAAAGTAGAAAGACTAATTGAGTTCTGTAATAAATTTTAGCTAGTAATAGCGAATCCTCTGTTCAAGAATCAGAAGAGGAAGTGGTACACTTGGAAAAGACCGGGTGGTACAGGAAGGTTTGAGTTAGACTACATCATGGTCAGATAGAGATTCCGCAATCAGATACTGAATTTGAAGGCGTACACAGCAGGAGATATAGAGTCAGTTCACAATATAGTAGTGATGAAGAGTATGCTGAAGTTTACGAGATTAGCCAGGAAAAATCAGTACGCGAAGAAGTGGAATACGGAAATACTACGGACTGATGAGATACGCCTGAAGTTCTCTAAGGCTTTAGATACAGCAAGAAGGAATAGCTCAGCAGGCAGTACAATTGAAGAGGAATGGACGTCTCTAAACTGGGCAATCACAGAAGGTACAAAGAAGGTAACTGCGACGAAGGTTAGTAGAAATATTGAATTTAATGGATGAAAGGAGGAAATAAACTGAAGAGTAAAATAAATTGGTACACCAGCCTAATATCGTGTAGGACCCCGCGAGCACGCAGAAGTGTCGAACACAACGTGGCGTGGATTCGACAAATGTCTTAAGTGCTGGAGGGAATTGACACCATAAGTCCTGCAGGGCTGTCCATAAATCCGTAGTACGGGGTGTTTGGTGGCTAGCGGAAGTGTTTAAACTCAGAAGAGTTTTCCTGGAGCCATTGTGCGACAATTCTGGACGTGTCGGGTGTCGAATTGTCCTGATGGAATTTCCCAAGTCTGTCGGAATGCACAATGGACATTAATGAACGCAGGTGATCTGACAAGATTCTTACGTACTGTGGGGCGGCGGTTAGTATTTTAGCGTTGAATTGGTATCGTTGATACATAAATGTTTGAATGCTGTATAAAAGTTTCAGGCTTTTAAAATGTTGTTAATGCTGTCTTTCGCCGTTCTCAACACTGGCTCTCTATTTAGCGTTCTTGACTCCCAGAAAGCGATTTGACAAAACCTGAAGCCTGTAAATAGAGTTCCTAGTGCCCACTTTGTCTGAGAAATATTATTATAGCTGCAGCTTATAGCTCTGAGGAACTAGGAGATTGTCCGGGATTTCTAATCAAAAACGATATTCCAAAATATTTGAGTATATTCTCCAAATCACAAATACACCCACAAGTATCCCTACAACCTAACTAACAGAACAGTTCAGAGTCTATTGCGCTAATGCAACTATAAATGTCCGAATTAAATATTGAAATGAATGCTCGCCATAATTTGATGAAATATCTCATCAAACGCCACGCTAAATAAGTAGTAGAATGTCTGTCCCGCGACGGCACGTGAAAATACGACAATACGCAAACTGAAGCTAGATAATGAAAGTCACTTGAAATGATTTCATGTTTCCGCGCATCTCTAGTAACTGAATACGGCACCCGAGGCTGTTCTTCGCAGTGATACCGATGCGGCGCGACAGCCGACACAGATGGCGTGTCATTCAGCGTCTGGAGAGAACTGGGGCCTTTTTTCCTCGCACAGTGCTCTTATATATAAAGCCGCGGTGCGGACGGCGGAGGGAACGCTCGATCAAGTCGGCTGCCTCGACTAGCCGCTGGGCTAGTAACGCACCACTTCAAGTTACATAATAAATTCTAGTTTCTCTTGCTGAAGGCCGATGAAGCTCCTAATTTAACTGTGCATTCAGCACGCAGGTAAGTATTGATAATAAAATTTTGACGTGGCTAACTTAAGTATTCTGGGCGAGAGAATTAATTTAGTTGCACTGCACGCAGCAGATGAGCTCTGAACTGTCCCTTTTGAGATCCGCTATCGCTATAATTTTATAGATATTCAAAAGAAACTTTTCACAGCTTCATAGTCATAGCGGACCTCCAACCTATTTAAATCTAAACATCCTAACCTTATTTCTTAGCCTACTTAATCTATCTTGCTTCCTTTAGTTTTGAGACGAAAACCACAAAATCATGAATCTCCACTAAAATCTTAATCTATGAAATCCAAAGTACAGTTTTTATTAAATCATTATGAAAGCTGAATCTAAATATAAATTTTGAAGTCTCTAGCTCTTTGCTGTTGCGCCAATTATTTTTGTAGAAAAACGTCCAAATTTCGGAAATGGCTGAAGTTATCAAACTGATATTTAACACACATTACTTTAGCATTACTTCTGACATACTAGGAAAGTTTTAGTTCATTTGCTTGATTTTTAAGGTATTGCGCAACGTTTATGACGTCAGAGCTAGTTACAGCAGACTGACTGGCACACAATTGAAACTGATGTGAATTTACTATAGCGTGAGTAGGCTGCTTCCCTACAGTACTTTTCTAAATACGACTGTGGCAGGTGACGTGTCAGGGGTCTCGTATCACTCCAAATGCACAAGCCCCACACCATTACACAGCCTCCACCAGATTGAACAGTTCCCTGTTGACATTCAGCGTCCTTTGATTCATGACGTTGTATCCATACCCGTACACGTCCATCCGCTCGATAAACTTTGGAAAAATGAAAAGAGACTCATCCGACCAGGCAACAGTCATCAAAAGTCCAACGTCGGTGTTGACGGGCTGAGGCGAGGTGTAACGCTTTATGCCGTACAGTCATCAAAGGTAAACGAGTGGGCCTTCGGCTTCGAAAGCCCTTTTCAATGATGTTCCATTGAATGGTTCACAAGCTGAAACTTGTTGATGGCCCAGCATTGAAATCTGCAGCAATTTGAGGAAGGGTTGTAATTCTGTCACGTTGAGCGATTCTCTTCAGTCGTCGTTGGTCCCGTTCTTGCAGGATTTTTTTCCGGCCGCAGCGATGTTGCTGATTGATGTTTTACCGCATTCCTGATACTCACGGCACACTCGTGAAATGGCCGCACGGGAAAATCCCCACTTCATCGCTATCTCGGAGATGCTGCGTCCCATCGCTCGTGCGTCGCCTATAACACCACGTTCAGACTCACTTAGATCGGTTACTACTGCTACAATGGCTGATTATCGAGATCTAACAATTGCACCACATACTTGTATATATATATATATATATGGGCGTTGCCGACAGTTGCGCCGTATTCTGCCTGTTTACATTTATCTCTATTTGAATATGCATGCCTATACCAGTTTCTTTGGCGCTTTAGTGCATACAAGGGACTTAGAAGGGTAGTTGAATGGAATGGACAGTGTCGTGAAAGGAGGACAAAAGATGAACATCAAAAAAGTAAAACGAGGGTACTGAAACGTAGTCGAATTAAATCATGTGATACTGACGGAGTTAGATTAGGAAATGAGACACTTAAGGTAGTAGGTGAGTTTTGCTATTTTGGCAACAAACTGATGACGGTAGAAGTAAAGGACATAAAAAATAGAAGCGTTTCTTAAGAATAGAAATTTGTTAACATCGAGCGTAGATTTTAAGTGTCAGGAACTCTTTTCTGAACGTATCGTCACCGTTTAAACTGTTTCACTTCCACTCCATACAATTAGACAAGAAGAGAATAGAAGCTTTTGAAATGTGATGCTACAGGAGAATGTTGAAGATTATTAGTTACTTGATCTATCTAAAGAGGTACTGTATAGATCTGGGGAGAAGAGAAATTTGTGACACAACCTGAGTGGCAGAAGGGATGGGTTGGTAGGACACATTATGAGGCATCAAGGAATCTTGAATTTAGTACTGGAGAGAAGGGTCGGGGGTGCAAATCGTAGAGGGAGACATAGAGATGAATGCAGTAAGCGGATTCAGAAGGATGTAGGTTGCAGTAGTTACTCGGAGGTAAAGAGGCTTGCACAGGATAGAATAGCATGGAGAGCTGCATAAAGACCACAACAAAATCAACAACTCGTTACCGACTGGTGTTCTGAGTACAACCGGTGTAGTATGTTGACGCATTAAAATCTATTTGGTGGTACCATTACTTATGTTTGCCGTGTAGTTTTCTTTTAAAATTGCAACGTTAATAGAATTATCAGCTGTACAGTTACGTTACTCAATGATTGTTGTGTAATTTAAATTCAGACAAACACAGCATTACTCATAACTTATTTGCTGTTTGATCAATAACTGTTTTAAGAGAAATCTAATAATACTGAGCAATTGTTGGTTTGATTGAGTGGCATATGCATCAAAGAAAACAGTTTTATTTTCAAAAGACGTTCACAGCTCAGCAAATTACAATCGCGTTTTAAATAGAACAATTGCTTTCGTCATTGAACATCCCATTAATTATCATTTTTCGGCATAGTACTTGTTTTACTCAATCGTTTCCGCCCTTTTCTAATCTTTGGGCCCCGATGCTTCTGCACAATATAGACATTTCAGTCCGATCAAATTACTAAATTTGTTCTCTTGAGCATTAAATATTGACATTCCGCATTTCATTAAATATTAGGGCTTATTTTATCACAACCTTTGAGAGCAGTCTATATTTCGCCACGCAGACAGAACGTACAGACTGCTTTGTCGCCAACTGCGTTTTTTCTCTCTCTTTTTTTCTGCACTACGCTCACATTGTTAGCTACAGTCGGAAAGTAAATTGTACAATACATGTTCGTGGTCTACAGTCGTACTATTACAGGCACTCATCTCAAAATTGAGGGAATGAGTGCATGTTTCTTAAGAATAAGTCTTTTGATAGTAACAGCAATATGTTTCTGTTTCCCTAGGAATGGCAACTGAAATATTCCACCGGCCAACTGTACCCAATGTATGGAGATGTCACTGACGAGGAAAGCCTACTTTCTGTATTCAAATGGATTTCTGATAACCTGGGAGGCGTCGACATTCTCATCAACAGCGCGGGATTATTCCGCAATCCTCTCTTGACTTGTAAGTGACTAATATTCCCTATTAGCATACGAAGTAGATATATAGGATGGTCAGAAACAGTCTGAAAAGTTTGTAAGGGTGTTACATGTTAGGTTGTGCTGAGAAACAATTGATAAACAAATTTGATATGTTGCGCCGTTTTCGGTTTAATTGGCACTGACATTAGCTAATCAGGTCGTTGGGCACGCAAATTCAAACAATTACACGCGCTAAAATGCGGTAATGCACAGATACCTGTGGATCCATGAGTTACCACTTGTTGCAATGGTCATTACCATTTAAAATGTGCCTTTTTCGGTAGGCGAAAATTTAAGCTAGGTGAGCAAATGCTGCGTTTGTTTGGTTTGAGGAAACCAAACGAAGAACACGTTTGGCAACACTGTCTCTGGCAGGCTACTTGAATTTCCGCGCGCAGCGACCTTGCTGGCTAAAGTCAGTACTATTTAAATGGGAAACGGCGCAACGTATCGACCTTTTGTCTTAATAATCTTATTCGCAGCGCAGCCCCCCCTGCGACACCATTACAAGCTTTTCAGACTCTTTCTGACCATCCTATTTAAGTTAGGCTGGGTTTTTGGTAACTTACCAATTTACTACTCAGTTGTCCATCCCGGTAGCTGCGTGGTCATCGTGTCGGATTACCGAGCGAAGGCGCCTGGGTTCAATTACCAGCCATGACGGAAATTTTCACTGCTCTGGGACTGTGTGTTGTGTTGTCATTACGTTCGTGTCGTCATAATTGACATTCCACTTTTGAGATGTTACGGAAATTGGTTTTTATATCTGTCAGACAACTTTGAGCATGCGCTAACCTACACGTCCTCCAAATAGGAGGAACAATGAAAACTTTTTTCAGCTCAATCGTTTGGTTTTGCTAGTGAGAAAAAAAATGGTTCAAATGGCTCTGACAAGGGAACCTCCCCATCGCACCCCTCTCAGATTTAGTTGTAAGTTGACACAGTGGATAGGCCTTGAAAAACTGAACACAGATCAATCGAGAAAACAGGAAGAAGTTGTATGGAACTATGAAAAAATAAGCAAAATAAACAATCTGATTAGTCCATGCGCAAGATAGGCAATATCAAGGACAATGTGAGCCTAGGTGCGCCGTAGTCCTGTGGTTAGCGTGAGCAGCTGTGGAACGAGAAGTCCTTGGTCCAAATCCTCCCTCGAGCGAAAAGTTTGCATTCTTTATTTTCCCAAAGTTATAATCTGTCCGTTCGTTCGTTGACGTCTCTGATCACTGAAATAAGTTTAGTGTCTGCGTTTTGCGACCGCACCGCAAAACCGTGCGATTAGTAGACGAAAGGACGTGCCTCTCCAATGGGAACCGAAAACATTTGATAGCAAGTTCATAGGTCAACCGATTCCTCCACAGGAAAAAACACGTCTGATATATTCTATACGACACTGGTGACAGCATGTGCGTCACATGACAGGAATATGTTGTCGACCCACCTAACTTGTACACTTGGCGAATGGGTAAAAGATTCTTCTACCTTGCCCGATTTAGGTTTTCCTGTGGATGTGATAATCACTCCCAAAAAAGTCATGAAAACATAAGAGTTTGTCACATAAACTGAGAATAAAAAAATTAAACCTTACACTCGAGGGAAGACTTGAACCAAGGACCTCTCGTTCCGCAGCTGCTCACGCTAACCACAGGTCCACGGCGCTCCTTAGCTTATATGAACCTTAATATTGCATATCTTGCCCATGGACTACTCAGTTTGTATATTTTGCTTATTTTTTCATAGTTCCACACAACTTCTGCCTGTTGTCTCGATTGATCTGTGTTCGTTTTTTCAAGGCCTATCCACTGTGCCAACTTATAACTAAATCTGAGGGGGGTGCGATGGGAAGGTTCCCTTGTGAGCACTATGGGACTTAACATCTACGGTCATCAGTCCCCTAGAACTTAGAACTACTTAAACCTAACGACAGCACACAACACCCAGTCATCACGAGGCAGAGAAAATCGCTGACCCCGCCGGGAATCGAACCCGGGAACCCGGGCGTGGGAAGCGAGAACGCTACCGCACGACCACGAGCTGCGGACTTGCTAGTGAGCTTAAAATGAAGTTCCACTTCTTAATAATCAGTTAAGAGTGTGACGGGATACCTCTCTGTAAGAGGCAACTAAGAGTAAGCATTGGTCGGAGACCCAGTTCGCTGATTTGTCTTTCACTACCAGTATGACAGTGGTCTCGTTCGTGAGCGGCTGCGCTGCTTGTACCTCTTCCAAGTGCAAGTAGGCTGTTTAGGTTTTTACGGTGGTAACGCCACGTAGCGCTCTAAATGCAAATCGCTGACTGTGCTGTGTGCAGTCGGTGGCTGGTTTGCATTGTTACAATATTTGCTGTTGTAGTGTTGGGCAGCTGGATGTGAACAGCGAGTAGCGTTGCCCAGTTGGAGGTGAGCCGCCAGCAGTGGTGGATGTGGGGAGAGAGATGGCAGAATTTTGAGAGCGGACGATCCACCAGAAAGAGTAAATTTGTAATATTGGATATCATGAACTGATATATATATGATGACTTTTGAACATTATTAAGGTGAATACATTGTTTGTTCTCTATCAAAATCTTTCATTTGGTAACTATGCCTATCAGTAGTTCGTGCCTTCAGTAGTTAGAACGTTTTATTCAGCTGGCAGTATTGGCGCTCGTTGTATTGCAGTAGTTCGAGTAACGAAGATTTTTTGTGAGGTAAGTGATTCATGCAAGGTATAAGTTATTGTTAGTCAGGGCCAGGGCCACTCTTTTGTAGGGATTATTGGAAGTCAGATTGCGTTGCGCTAAAAATATTGTGTGTCAGTTTAGTGTTGATGAGAATAAGTAAAGAGAGAAATGTCTGAGTACGTTCAGTTCTGCTCAGCTGTTTGTGTTGGTACACCTCTACGTTATTTGATTTTCAGTCATTTAAAATTTTCCAAAGGGGACGTTTCACAAGCAGCTGCCAATAATGAGTTGACAACCTCTGACCACAGCCTAAGACAATTAGTCTGACGCACAGTGGCACCGACATTGGTGGATTCCACCAATGACCGAAATCGGCCGCAACACGCCAATCTTTTCAAGTCAGTAAACCAATACGTGAGGTCACAATGCAACCGACCTCATCGCGCAAAGGTGTGGACTTCATATGACAATAGGTGAAATTCGGCCTACTTCCTCATACACGAAATATGAGTTTCTCACATTCCATAAGTTTCGTCCAGGAAAGAAAGTGATTGGAAATCACATTTTTATCGTCAGGATGCCACACTCGAACTACATCCCTGTCACAAGTAGGGAAAATCTCTGTCGGAAGTTGTGACCGTAAATTATCAGGGGGAAAATGCTCCCGTCGGAGCACAAAAGACGAATACGCCCGTGTTTATGACGCGTGGGGTAGCAGATGTCGCATTCTACCTTCCTCAACACCTTTAAAAATTTTCTCACAAATTGTGGCATACGCTTTTTAAAAAGCAGCTAAGCACACACCCTTGCGAGAACGCCTGAATGAGATACAGCGATGGACTAGTGGGTGTGAGAGAGTTAGGATCATATCCATCCACTCCCGGTTGCCCATTCTCACTCACTGTGTCTCTCTGTTTTCAGACGAATTGATTGTGACAAAGAGATAATGACACTCGTGGCAGGGCAGAACGAAGGAGACAGTGTCAGTGAGAGAAGAAAGTAACAGAGAGCAGTAGGGAGACTGTCGCTATCTCATTCGCCCTTCTCACTGCCGCTGCCCCTTTTCACCGTCACTATCCCTCTCTCTCTTTCACGAGTTCATTGTCAGACTATTTCATTATCACTGGCTGTCACCGACTTTCACTTCCTCTCTCTCTCTCTCTCTCTCTCTCTCTCTCTCTCTCTCTCTCTCTCTCTCTCTCTCCCCCCCCCCCTCCCTCTCCCTCTGTCTCTCTCCCTTCCTCGTCCAGTGCACTGTCACTTTCACTGTTTTGCCAGCGGTCAACTGTGCTCCACTGCCACTCTTTCTCTCGCATTGCCATCATCCCCTTCGTTCTTTCAATACAACAACCACTGCCGCCAAATTTTGTTTCCCACCGCCAATGTCTTATCTCAGCATAAACAAGCGCGAGTATGTTAGAAATCCACAATTTTTGGGAAATTTCTTGAAGGTGCTGAGGAACGTTAAAAGTGGCGTACCAACAGCCCCGTTCTGTCTCTTTAACACAAGCATATTCCTTTTTTGTGCCCCAATAGGGGCACTTTTCTCCCTCCCACAGCAGGGCGTGTCATTCATACGAAAAGAACTTCATAGGTTAGTAAAAGTTTATTTACTTACGTGAAATTGAAAAAAAGAAAAAGGGAAAACAAATTTTGCACCTAAAACCAAATTTTATGCATACAAAAAGTCTGGATCTGCTTCAGTAGTACACACATGGGATTCCCAGAACTCTTCGTATGATGGAAGACACACTTTACAGCATATTTCTCCGTGAAGCATCACTCTATAAACTACCTTCCGCCTCACACCGAAATTTACGTGCGTATTTTACTTGTTCAAGTAGGATACCTCGGAAACAGATAATGATACTAAGAAAATTTTTCGAGGTTGAACATATTTTCCTGAGATGCAGTTGTCGAACAAATTTCAGCGATTTGCTGCGCATAGTCGTCTTCGAATCAGTGGCTTTTTGTGGGAAAAATCGTAAGAAAATTTGTTGGATTTTCTAAGGATCTGAAGATGTCTTTACGGTGGTTATTGCAATCTTGCTGGCACAGAAACTTTTCGCAAAAGCTTCTGCGACCCTGAACTGTAAATATGTTCGCATGCGTGTTTTTAAGGATTCTTTTGATGTAGTTTCGATCTCACTATTATACTGCCAACAGCTGCTCCAACGTCGGAAATAAAAAAGACGCTGGACGTGAACGTGCTGGGTCTGAGCATCTGCACCAGGGAGGCCGTGCAGGACATGCTGAGCAGGGGCGTCGACGACGGCTTCATTGTGCATATAGGCAGGTAGGAGAAAGCTGATGTTCACACGGCTGTCAACAAACAACACTACTTAATGACACCAACATTGGACTTTCATTTATAGTTTCTATCAGCCTCCGCTCACACAAATAATAGCACGACCGGTTTCTACGTCTCAACAAATCATAGTGAGATGTTTTGCCGTGAGTTGGTGACGTTGTGCGCCGCTCATCAGGTGGCGCAAAAGCTGCAAGTGTGTCTCGCACAGTAGCCAGCGGGTTTGCGGATCTAAAGGCCATTCGCACTGGGCGCTGCGACACCGTGACGTCGTGGTGTATTCACAATGTCCGTCACGTCTAGTCAATTCAGGTCACGTGATCTCAACTCGCATGTGTATCCTCAACTGTCTCCTCGCGGGAACTGCAGTCTTTGTAAAATGATTCTCTGCTGTCTTTACGCAAGAAGGGCATATAAGTGAATCGCCTCAGTGTACCACCCGGGAATGTTATGTATCTTATTCTGGAGTGTACTTGGCTGTTTAAGTCACTGAACGCGTTCCTTTTTTTTTTCTTTTTTTTTCTTCCGTTTTGAGAACTGCGCAAAGTCAGGCTGGAGTCCCGCTATTTTATGTGTTTTTGTAATATATGTCTGCAGCGTGATTAGGTTCCTATAATGCGATTAAAAGAATAATTTATTGTACACACACACACACTCACACACGCCACCTTTCCGCTACTGATCTAGAAATTTAGTTAAAAAGGATTTGAGTAATGTTTTTGCGGTTACTGTACCCATTTCTAATAGAGAATCTTTTCGAATTGCTTTCCTTAATATTTGTAATTGTGATCCAGTAAAAATGGTGTTTGGGCACAGTGGTGCGAGCCTACTGAAATAGCTACACAAATGTATTACGAGGTGCATTCAAGTTCTAAGGCCTCCGATTTTTTTTCTCCGGACTGGAAAGAGATAGAAACATGCGCATTGTTTTAAAATGAGGCCGCGTTGATTGTCAATACGTCCCAGAGATGGCAGCACCGTACAGCAGATGGAATTTTACCGCCAGCGGCGAGAATGAGAACTGTATTAAATACTTAAAATGGCGACGATTTCCTTACTTGACCAGCGTGCAATCATTCGTTTTCTGAATTTGCGTGGTGTGAAACCAATTGAAATTCATCGACAGTTGAAGGAGACATGTGGTGATGGAGTTACGGATGTGTCGAAAGTGCGTTCGTGGGTGCGACACTTTAATGAAGGCAGAAGATCGTGTGACAACAAACCGAAACAACCTTGGGCTCGCACAAGCCGGTCTGACGACACGATCGAGAAAGTGGAGAGAATTGTTTTGGGGGATCGCCGAATGACTGTTGAACAGATCGCCTCCTGAGTTGGCATTTCTGTGGGTTCTGTGCACACAATCCTGCATGACGACCTGAAAATGCGACAAGTGTCATCCAGGTGGGTGCCACGATTGCTGACGGACAACCACATGGCTGCCCCTGTGGCATGTTGCCAAGCAATGTTGACGCGCAACGACAGCATGAATGGGACTTTCTTTTCGTCGGTTGTGACAATGGATGAGACGTGGCTGCCATTTTTCAATCCGGAAACAAAGCGCCAGTCAGCTCAATGGAAGCACACAGATTCACCGCCACCAAAAAAATTTCGGGTAACCGCCAGTGCTGAAAAAATGATGGTGTCCATGTTCTGGGACAGCGAGGGCGTAATCCTTACCCATTGCGTTCCAAAGGGCACTACGGTAACAGGTGCATCCTACGAAAATGTTTTGATGAACAAATTCCTTCCCGCACTGCAACAAAAACGTTCGGGAAGGGCTGCGCGTGTGCTGTTTCACCAAGACAACAGACCCGCACATCGAGCTAACGTTACGCAACAGTTTCTTCGTGATAACAACTATGAAGAGATTCCTCATGTTCCCTACTCACCTGACCTGGCTCCTAATGACTTTTGGCTTTTTCCAACAATGAAAGACACTCTCCGTGGCCGCACATTAACCAGCTGTGCTGCTATTGCCTCAGCGATTTTCCAGTGGTCAAAACAGACTCCTAAAGAAGCCTTCGCCGCTGCCATGGAATCATGGTGTCAGCGTTGTGAAATATGTGTACGTCTGCAGGGCGATTACGTCGAGAAGCAACGCCAGTTTCATCGATTTCGGGTGAGTAGTTAATTAGAAAAAAAATCGGAGGCCTTAGAACCTGAATGCACCTCGTATTGTCCAACGCAATGAAAGCACTGATACCATAGGTTAGGAGTGACTGATAAGTCGTCAGTTTAATAGACAGGGAGGTGCGTACAATGTTCAGTTAAAAGAATCGCGTCATCCGATAATGTCTTACTAAGAGTACGAAACCGGTCATGATGCTGTTTGTGTGAATCGGGGATAAGAAACACAATAAAATTATTTCGTTACAGGACACCTACTGTATTTTACTGCCCAGTCTGTGATGCCAATACCATTACCTTTGCCTTTACCATTACCAGTATTATTACCAATGAAACAGGATAAGGCCAACAGTGTGCCAGTTCGCAAGTTCTAATATCAGTTTTGTTCTTCAGTAATTTACATGTTAGTCTGACTCTTTAAAATAATATAAAGAGGACAAGGATTACGGCAGGAGTGCATCCGAATGTACACTGTGATGCCATCTGTTTATGTGCGTATCGCCATCCCTTGATTTTTGTCATTAGTATCGCGTGCACAAGTTATAGAAGGGCAGTGCATTGGCGGAGCTATCATTTGTACTCAGGCGATTCATGAGAGGAGATTTCCGACGTGATTACGGCCACACGACGGATATTAACAGACTCTGAGCGTGGAATAGTATTTGCAACTATCACATGGGTCATTCCATTTCGGAAATCGTTAGGGAATTCAGTATTCCGTGCTCCACAGTGTCAAGAGTGTGCCGAGAATACCAGATTTCAGGCGGTACTTCGCACTACGGTCAACGCACTGGCTGACGCCCTTCAAATGTGTCAAATGGCTCTGAGCACCATGGGATTTAATTTCTAAGGTCATCAGTCCCCTAGAACTTAGGTTAGGTTAGGTTTTAGTAGTTCTAAGGACATCACGCACATCCAAGCCCGAGGCAGGATTCGAACGTGCGACCGTACCGGTCGTGCGGTTCCGGGCTGTAGCGCCTAGAACCGCTCGGTCACCACGGCCGGCCCGATGCCCTTCACATAAAGACAGCACTGACAACTCTGCAAAGGCATCAGCGCTCTAAGAGACATGCAAGACTCCCTGATATAACAGCGTAAATCGATGTGGGACTTACGACTAACGCGTCCGTAGGTACAATGCGACAAAAATTGGCATTAATGGCTATGGAACCACACAACGGACGTTGAGTGCCTTTGCTAACAGCACGTCATCGCCTGCAGCACATTTCCTGGGCTCATGGCCGTATGGGTTGGACCCTAGACGACTGGAAAACCGTGGCCAGATGAGATGAGTCCCAGTTTCAGTTGGTAAGAGCTGATGGCAGGGTTCGAGTGTGGTGCAGACCCCACGAAGCCATAGACCTAGGTTGTGAACCAGGAACAATGCAAGCCGATGGTGGCTCCATGAAGGCGCGGGCTCTGTTTACATGGAATGCACTGGGTCCTCTGGCCCAACTGAGCCATTTCCAGTCAATAATCGGTTATGTTCAGCTACTTGGGGACCAACGATGTAAATTTTGTAGATGACAGTGCGCCATGTCATCGGATCACAATTGTTCGTGACTGGTTTGAAGAACAATTTGGACAATTCGAGAGAATGGTTCGGCCACCCACATCGGCCGACATTAATCCCATCGGGCATTTATGGGACGTAGTTGAGAGGTCAGTTCGTGCACAGATTCCTGCAGCGGAAAGACTTCGTAATTGTGGGCGGCTATAGGGGCAGCATAGTTCAATATTTCTGGACTTCCAACGATTTGTTGAATGCATGTCACGTTGATTTGCTGTACCGCGCCGGACACAAGGAGGCCCGTCACGACATCGGGAGGTACCAACGACCTCTGTCAGCTCAGTGTATCTTCACGAGGGTTGGAACTTAAAATAGTGGCAACTATTTATTCACAACCGATACAAAAGGGTTACATGTTTGCACCTGTTGCTGTCCTTCAGAGTAGACACCAGCGTTATGTAGAACCCGTTGCCAGCGAAGTGGAAGGCGTGGTATACAGTTAGCAGAGCCTGTTCTGTTTATGGTGCGAATGGAGCGGTCTAAAGTTATGGTGATTCTTGTGTACGACAGTGGCGGTTTTATCCTAACGCAGCATTACGTCCCCCCCCCCCCCCCCCCCCCCGGTAGACCGTCAATGCACAGTATTACTGTTCGTTTTTGGAGCATCACTTGCACCAGCTTTGCGAAAGAAGCGGCGACACTTTCTGCGCAACCTGCTCATCATTTTGCACGACAATGCGCGGCCGCATACAGCGCAAGCTGTGGCTGCTCTGTTCGGTCTGTGGGAGTGGGAAGAACTGTACCATCCACCATACTCCCCGGACTTAAGTCTTTGTGACTTCGCGGCATTCGCTTCACAGGCAGTAGACCCCTCCATTCGCACCATCAACAGAACAGGCCCTGCTAACGGTATACTACACATCGCTGACAACGGGTTCTACACGCCGGTGGATACTTTGAAGGACAGTAACAAGTGCAGACATGTAACTCGTTTTTTGCGGTTGTGAATAAATACACTCCTGGAAATTGAAATAAGAACACCGTGAATTCATTGTCCCAGGAAGGGGAAACTTTATTGACACATTCCTGGGGTCAGATACATCACATGATCACACTGACAGAACCACAGGCACATAGACACAGGCAACAGAGCATGCACAATGTCGGCACTAGTACAGTGTATATCCACCTTTCGCAGCAATGCAGGCTGCTATTCTCCCATGGAGACGATCGTAGAGATGCTGGATTTAGTCCTGTGAAACGGCTTGCCATGCCATTTCCACCTGGCGCCTCAGTTGGACCAGCGTTCGTGCTGGACGTGCAGACCGCGTTGGACGACGCTTCATCCAGTCCCAAACATGCTCAATGGGGGACAGATCCGGAGATCTTGCTGGCCAGGGTAGTTGACTTACACCTTCTAGAGCACGTTGGGTGGCACGGGATACATGCGGACGTGCATTGTCCTGTTGGAACAGCAAGTTCCCTTGCCGGTCTAGGAATGGTAGAACGATGGGTTCGATGACGATTTGGATGTACTGTGCACTATTCAGTGTCCCCTCGACGATCACCAGTGGTGTACGGCCAGTGTAGGAGATCGCTCCCCACACCATGATGCCGGGTGTTGGCCCTGTGTGCCTCGGTCGTATGCAGTCCTGATTGTGGCGCTCACCTGCACGGCGCCAAACACGCATACGACCATCATTGGCACCAAGGCAGAAGCGACTCTCATCGCTGAAGACGACACGTCTCCATTCGTCCCTCCATTCACGCCTGTCGCGACACCACTGGAGGCGGGCTGCACGATGTTGGGGCGTGAGCGGAAGACGGCCTAACGGTGTGTGGGACCGTAGCCCAGCTTCATGGAGACGGTTGCGAATGGTCCTCGCCGATACCCCAGGAGCATCAGTGTCCCTAATTTGCTGGGAAGTGGCGGTGCGGTCCCCTATGGCACTGCGTAGGATCCTACGGTCTTGGCGTGCATCCGTGCGTCGCTGCGGTCCGGTCCCAGGTCGACGGGCACGTGCACCTTCCGCCGACCACTGGCGACAACATCGATGTACTGTGGAGACCTCACGCCCCACGTGTTGAGCAATTCGGCGGTACGTCCACCCGGAATCCCGCATGCCCACTATATGCCCTCGCTCAAAGTACGTCAACTGCACATACGGTTCACGTCCACGCTGTCGCGGCATGCTACCAGTGTTAAAGACTGCGATGGAGCTCCGTATGCCACGGCAAACTGGCTGTCACTGACGGCGGCGGTGCACAAATGCTGCGTAGCTAGCGCCATTCGACGGCCAACACCGCGGTTCCTGGTGTGTCCGCTGTGCCGTGCGTGTGATCATTGCTTGTACAGCCCTCTCGCAGTGTCCGGAGCAAGTATGGTGGGTCTGACACACCGGTGTCAATGTGTTCTTTTTTCCATTTCCAGGAGTGTAGTTGCCACTATTTAAGTTCCAACCCTCGTATGTTCACAAGAAATTGAGTAAATAAATATGACTGTAAGGAATTTGTTGCGCCTCATTTTACGTACTTGAGAGAGACAAAATCATAGTTTAGTTTTGTTTTGTTTTAGGTCTCAAAAAACTAAGGTCATACGCACCCACACCACAACACTAAGAAGAAGTAGGAGTTAAAAGCGACTAGACGTTAAGCCCAATTGACGGATGGAAAGACAGCTAGAAAATAGGGACTCTCTCTTGGAGGAAAAGGTCATAAAATACGTCGTTGAGACAACAGAGGTCCCGAAGTAAAGATACTTCGCCGTATTACTACAATGGATAAAAAGTAAAACGCGGTCGACAGCCCGCGCGTCGTTCGCTAAACCGCCTTAACCCAGGCAGCAAAAGTATAGTAGAATGTAAGTGGTAAAGCAAAGGACTTTCGGTCAGCGAATGGTGGACCGTCAAAGAATGAGCGCAGTGAGGATGAAATGGTGAGGGAACACTACTTAAGCATTGGGCACTGCCTTTTTAGGCATCGCTATTTATTAACGTAGCAAAAATGATCTCACAGCGAATGAGTCGAGAGGCGGTCGTCCAAGCCGATGGGAGAGGTTCGTTCCCCTGAAGGGAGGACCAGTGGTGATGCCAAAGTGCCACCAACTGCTGATCGCTCGCTAGTTCTTCCATTCGCTTCGATGATCTTTGTGTTGCCCTCTGCAGCAGGAGGGCTGGAGCTTTGACGCGAAACGAGGCCGCTGACGCTGCTGCCAGACGATTTGACCAGGGATCCACATATACACCAGAGTGGCTTCATCAAGAGTGAGAAACTGGAAGCTTTCCTGGACCCGTTGCACTGAGGGATGGACGGTACAGCAGACAGGCTCTGAAGGGCACTAAGAGAGTCGGAGCAGATGACCCAATTGAAATTCCTGTGTCGCAGGATGTACTGCGTGGCGTGATACAGAGCGAAGAGCTCGGCTTCTGGAACACTGCTCAGTATTAATAGCAAATACCGAAAAACTTCGGCGCCAATGACGAAGGTGCACTCGACACCACGGTCAGTCCGAGAGTCATCAGTGTGCACGAACGTACTATCGCTAAGTTCCGTGCGAAGGTCCAGAAACTTACACCGATAGATCGAATCTGGAGCAGTGTCCTTAGGAAGCGAAGAAAGCCAAGGTGAACACAGGCCGCGCCACGAAGCCTAGGTGGTGAAGGATTCACAGCTTTCGGCTATTGCTCCGGTAGCTTGTGTCCACATGTGAACCATTCAACGAAACATCATCGATATGAGCTTTCGGAGCCTGCTCGATACAAAACTTTACCCGCTTTAGTCCTCGCCTGGGCCCATCAGCACCGACATTGGAAACATGTTGCCTGGTCAGACGAGTCTCGTTTCAGTCATCATCCGTTCCATACAATTTGGACTGTTGGAGATGGACAGGTACAGAGAGAACCTAGTGAATCCACGGGCCCTGCTTGTCAGCAAGGCACTGTTCAAGATGGTGGAGGCTCTGTAAAGGTGTAGGGCGTGTGTCATCGGAGTGATATGGGACCCTTGATAAGTCTAGATACGACTCTGGATGCAGGTGATCAGACGGGATGCTCTCGTATATGTCACCTGTCATTCATGTCCACTGTGCATTCCGACAGACTTGGACAATTCCAGCAGGACAATGTAGCAATTCCGGACGTGTGGGGTGTCGCAGAGTGGCTCCAGGAACACTTCTGACTTCAAGCACTTCCGCTGGCCCGCAAACTCTGCACACATGAACTTTCTTGAGCGTATTTTGGATGACTTGCAACGTAGTGCTCCACCCCCTCATACTCTTACCGTGAATCTTGCAGGGCTGTCCATAAATCTGTGCCAGTTCCCTCCAGCACCACTTTAGACAATCCGTGCCACGTGGTGTTGCGGCGCTTCTGCGTACTCGCGGAGCCCTATACGATATTAGGCATGTGTACCAGTTTTGTATTTTTTTTCCTCTTCAGTGTAATTTACCACGTCCTAACAGTGATGTTATACAGACCCTAAAATGCTGCCCTCAGGAGCTCCGAATTCGTTCGCTGAGTACAGGTTTGGCGACCCCTTGGCTGTGGACTGGTAAACGTCGTCAGTCCTTTGTCTCCATAAGATCTGGGCATGCTTCAGCGACCACCATGCGGCGCCACAATAGAACTTTGTGTGTCACAGGGAACTGGCATATTTACTTGACTGCCCAGATCATGAGGATGGTACAAACCCCTACAATAATTAAGAACAAAAACCCTCAGTCTCAAGTTGTGCTGTGCGCTGATGAGATGCATGGCTGTTGAGGTGGAGCAGTCATTAATGGGCAGCCTCTGGGGAACCTCCCACACCTCAGTTGTATAATGCTTACCTAGGGACATGGAGCTCTGTCTGGGTGACTTATTTCCCTAGCTGCTCGTGGGACCAACGAAATAACAAGGCTCGTGTAGCCCATCCCCAGACTCTGTGGTTACATAGTATTTGGCATTGAATAGTAACAGAATGCATGCTGCTGGTGAGAATGTGTTTTTGAATGTGAAGCGACAAAAGGGCAGCTTTGAGAAGGCATCGCTTTTTTATAGTCAGAAAGGTTTAGAGGGCATCGCAGATACTCCAAAATAAGTGAACTAGTTGCGTAATGGAACGCTGTTAATTGTAACAGCTAGTTTCCAGTAAGTCAGCATCCTCCAGTAAGCTAAGTATCTTGGGAAATACGACGTAGAAATGGAGTTCCACGACACCTTGAACTAAAACGAAGGTGTTGACCTGTAGGGATCTACGTTCCCAAGGAGTAGTTGGTAGATGAGTGGGCTCAGGAAGCAATCGTTTATGGGCTAAATGTACTGAAAAGAATGGGTAGGAGTCTCATAAAATCTGATTCCTTCATCCTCACCTTCAACAGCGAGCATATGGAGACAATTTCGATCGCCTGAGTGTACGTCAATAAGTCCCCAACGCAATGCGGTATTTTAAATGTAAGTGCTTTGGGCACACCTCCTTATATCCTAAGGGTGAAACCACTTGGGCCACTTGTGGCCATCCATGACGGAGTTGGTTGCTGCTCCCCTCTGAAGTGTGTAAATTGCTCTTGGGTCACCCTGTGTGGAGGGGGAACATCGGTGTCTTCCTTGAAGATAGGAAGAAACAGGAGTAAAACAATGAAACGCATCGCATATGTTGACAGCAAGGCCATTTAGCCTCCCACATACACTACATCTTTTTCTTCAGCCATTAAAAATTCTATTTCAACAGCCAAAGCTTCTACACAGACAGAGGTTGCTAGTTTCAGCATTAATACCTGCGTTTATCAGTGTATACAGTATATCAAGCTGCAGTTGTTTCAAAGCCCTTAGTTCTCCTGTGAATCTCAGATAAATCAATCCGAGACAGGCGCGCAGTTCTCTGATGGTTTGTATGCTGTTCAATAGCAGATAACCTCCCAGCCTTGAGATTCGCGTGAGCGAAGGCTCAATGCGTAATTGAGGAGAGGAAGGAAAGGTCATGGCAATCGTTCGTAGACTCGATCAACCGTTCCACTTGTTCTACACAAGTATGTGAAGCCATCTGTAGGAATCCCGGTAAGCAGAGTTATTTACCAGTAGCAACAGTGTTGAAACAAGTGCGTCTCCAAACAACATTTAGACACATTCCTAAGAGGATGGCAAGAGACTTTTGCAGAACTACAGCCGCTACCAGCCAGGATCCCGTTTTTCACTGCTATCGTGCTATCGTGCAAGTTGTACTGTTCAGAACTGTGGGATCTGAAGCCAAACTACACTTTCTCCATGTCAGAGAGGTAATCTGCATGCAATATCACAAGGCTCGAAAAGTGCCATCATGGCCAAACCCAGGACTGCATGCTTCGACACTTGTTAGCGGAATCGAAGGAAATCCTACTCGAATGTTTTGATTTGATAGACAGACAGGTAAGTTTTCCCACTGGCAGAGAGGCAGTTCTGAGACCTCTCCTTATACTAGGAAAGGATCCAGTAGTTACTGGAGCGTCACCTTAACAAGCCCAGGAGTGCATGGTTAACCGTCGTCTAGTCTAGTTGTCTGAGAACAGCTGAGGAGTTGCCTGGTCTCTGGACCGAAAACTCCAGAGTTGACACACTCTCGTGGTTACCACACCTGTGGGACTGAAAGCCAGAATCCAGAAGGCACTAAATATCGTGAAGTGACTTTGTCACAGGGCACAGTGTATGGGATCAGCGAGATCTCATTATATCAAGATTACTGATGCTGTTTACCATGATTGGACTAGGCTGGCTACAGGTGCTAACAGGACTAGCCCCATACCCAGTTTCTGTGCTGAGGATGGGGTACCACCACTCACCATCTGGCAACAGTTCCTCTTGGAGCTGCGAGTAACTTATAGGCCTCATGCACCGACTTCTCCTGCGTATTATACTGCTACTTGTCCACCTCTGGATCGCCTTTTCTCCAATCGTCCACAAGCAACCATGCTAATTGGGATCTGCGTGCAGCACGTGCTGGAGTCGATTTGTATGGGGTATATACAACCCCAAACTGCACTTCTGCTTCTGTCTTCAATGCGATATCTTGTGAAATTTTAAATGAGGGCCCCAACTATGTCTTTACGGATGGGTCTCAACAGGGGGACTACGTTGGTCACTCTTATTTTCCCGGACTGTCTCCTCGAGATCTGACTGCCTCAAGAATTATATGCGCAGAATTATATGCGATCTTGCGGGCACTGGAGTAGATGAGACGTTCTTGAAGTGCTAATTTCCGTAGCTGTTCCGATTCTCTGAGTGTTTGTTCCTTCATTCTCTACAATTGTACCCAACCGATAAGGTGGCCCAGAATATCAGGACAGCCTCCTCCAACTACAACGGATGGGGAAGGTGGTGTCTTTCTGCTGGGTGCTACACTGCATGAGTATTGCCGGGAACGAAAGGGCGAATCTGGCAACCAAGGAGGCGTGTCGTGATCCTAAGTTAGTTCAAAGTGCCATTCCACTACGTGCTAAAACCTAGCTGCTGTGGTACAGAGTCTTGCGTCACTGAAAGTATGAGTAGCTGGAAGCTCCGTCTAGCAAAGCCCACAACGCGCCTGTGGCGTACCTTTTTTATGCCACAAAGATGGGATGAGGCCCTCCTCGCTCTTATTTGCATTGGTCACAGCCCTATGACGCATGACGTCTTGCTCTGGCCGGAAGAGACTCCAATGTATGGTGCTTGTGGTGCACTGATTACTGTACAGGGTGCCCCAAAAAGAATGACCAGATTTTAACTTGTAATAATATTGAGACAAATGCCACTAGGTAACTCAAACAGCACTAGATGTAATCGGCATGGTCTAGAGCAGGGGTGGGCAAACGTTGCACGCGGCTCATGAGCGCACAGCGCTGCACGTGTGCTGCTCGCGTGCAGGCGTCGACCGGGGCTGTGGCGACAGCCGGCAGGTTGCGGCAGTGTAGTACCAGGCTAAGCTGCGGACGTTGATGCGAAGCGAGCACTATGTAGTTAACGTTGTATTTCAAGAATCGGAGAAGTGGAGATTTGCTATCTTTTAAAAAGTAATGGGAGAATCATTTTTTCTTTGTGCGGAAACGTGAAAATTCGAAATGTTTAATATGTGGCAGCATTCTCGCTGGTCAACGGAAGTTTAGTATTGAAGGCCATTATAATAAATTTCACAAGGACGAGTACAATTTATTGTCGGATTCTGAGCGGATGGGGAATTGACTGAGCTTAAGAAGAGCGATCTGACGATACCAGATGAATCTGTCGTAGTTGGCCAGCCGGAGTGGCCGAGCGGTTCTAGGCACTACAGTCTGGAACCGCGCGACCGCTATGGTCGCAGGTTCGAATCCTGCCTCGGGTATGGATGTGTGTGATGTCCTTAGGTTAGTTAGGTTTAAGTAGTTCTAAGTTCTAGGGGACTGATGACCACAGCAGTTAAGTCCCATAGTGCTCAGAGCCATTTGAATTTGTCGTAGTTGCTGTTGTCACGAGAGATCTGCGACTTTCTCTCGTCATGTCTCTCATCTAACTGACTTAAAATTTTATGGAGCACTGTTTTTAAGTTTTCAGGACGACAACAATAATAGCCCAGCGGTATGTGCAAGTTATAAGACTGCGCTTAATATAGCGAGAGCTGGAAAACCATTTGCCGAATTAATAAGTCTCGGTTAAGAGCAAACATCAGTGATGAAAATTTACGTAACCGTTTCTGTTTGTCTGTATGTAGAAATTTTGTTCCAGATATTAAACGTATTGTAAACTCCACCTGTGATAATTAAATAAAACGTATCGTAGGTAATAGGTACTCTTTCAAACTATGATTTCCTTCAAGCACTCCTACTAACCTTATTGATTCACTCAATAAAGCAAGCTAGGAAACAAAACGCATTACAGAGGAAGGAGCGGACAGAGGGTATGGTGGGGATGGGAGATAAGCGGGTGGCCAGCTTGCCCCTGTGTGCACGCGGAACACCTGTCAACCTGCACGCGTGCAAGTGCACTGCACATGTGCAGGATTCCTGCCCGCCCCTGGTCTAGAGCTTCAGAAAAAAATCCGCTAGATGTCGCTACAAGCGCTGACCTGGAGCGTGCAGCCTGTCTCGCGCAATATGGCGTCCGCGCAACAGAAGGCGTATTATGTTATTGAATTTAGTCGTACTCAATCAGTGATCGCAGTTCAGCAGGCGTTTCATATTCGATTTCGTGCTAAAGCACCATCACCAAAGAACATTCGACGTTTGTCGAACAGTTTGAAGAAACAGGGTGCCTCTGTAAAGGCAAAAGTCCTGGCCGGCCACGAGTTCCTGAACAAACAGTGGAACAAATCCGACGAGCATTTGAGCGGAGTCCCCGCAAGTCTACGCGTCGTGCTAGCCGAGAACTTGCGTTACCTCGCATAACAGTGTGGCGTGTGTTACGGCGTCGTTTGGCCCACAAAACATATTGATTGCAACTGGTACAAGCTCTTCGAGATACTGACAAAATGAAGCGAGTGGACTTTAGCAATGCTATTCTAGAGGACATGGAAGATGACACTTTTATGTCACGATTGGTATTATGTAATGATGCAACTTTCCATATTAGCGGTAAGGTTCACTATCATAATGTGCGTACATGGGGGCTAGAAAATCCTCATGAATCAATTGGACACAAAGGGGTTCACCAAAAGTGAATGTTTTTTGTGCTGTTTCGCAAAGCAAGGGTTATGGGCCCTACTTTTATATCTTGCAATGCTACATAACTGGTTGTTCCCAAAACTTGACACCGAGCGAGGTGGCGCAGTGGTTAGCACACTGGACTCGCATTCGGGAGGGCGACGGTTCAATCCCGTCTCCGGCCATCCTGATTTAGGTTTTCCGTGATTTCCCTAAATCGCTTCAGGCAAATGCCGGGATGGTTCCTTTGAAAGGGCGCGGCCGATTTCCTTCCCCATCCTTCCCTCACCCGAGCTTGCGCTCCGTCTCTAATGACCTCGTTGTCGACGGGACGTTAAACACTAACCACCACCACCACTACCACCACCACCACCACAACTTGACGCTGACAATTTCATCGGTCAGCAAGACGGAGCACGACCGCACTGGCACAAAAACGTGTGCAGTTTCCTCAATGCCAACGTACCCCAATGTTGGATAGGGCGTACAGGGCTACGAGACCAGGCTTTACACTCTTGGTCTCCTAGGTCCCCTGACTTAACACTATGCTTAACATACCCCCACAGGAAGAAATCACAATGTGTTTACGTTCCTCCCTTACCTCGTGACATTGTAAGATTGTAAGGTGGCTTCTGTCACTGATGAACTAAAAACCAGCTGCTGTAGCTTCACTCATTCCGGGATGAATTCGTCTATCGGTTAGATGTCGTCTGTGCAGCCAGTGGAGGTCATACTGAACATTTATGATGGGTTTTTATAAGCTTCTCTTTTCTGAGTAATTTAGTATGCAATATGTTGGTGTTAAGGCCTCCTTCCTAATAAATAATTCTATTTAAAATCGGTTCATTCTTTCTGGGACACCCTGTACATCCTATTTTATTATGACTGTTTTAGTTTCCGACCAGAGGGCAGCGGCAGGGTTGCCAATAGATTACCCTCTATTTTAACTAATATTCAAATGAATGTGGTGAGAGTCTTAAGATCCCCTAATGTCCAACTTGCTTCCTAAAATTTTAGGGAGATGATTGTAAAGTGTTTACATGTTGACTAAAGCACAGGGAAAAATAAATTGGATGAGTCAATTTTTTTATTTTTTATTTTTAGCTCTTCCGTGATATTAACACTGGTTTAGTCTCAAATGTAGTACCTTTCAGACTTTGTCCATTTTCTTAAAGCGTGTGAGATGGGTGATTGTATGAGTGGATTCGAGTGAGGTGTGAGTGAGTACTTGTAATTTTATACGCTTCCTCTTCGCTGTGTGATACACACCTAACAAACTTTCGTGACATATCTGGGGGCAACGGAAACCCAGTACTGCTCGAAAGTAGTGTACGTTAGAATGCAGCACAGCAGCAAATCAGCTAAAGAAAACGTTGGCCCAGTGCAATGCAATGAATAGCAACTACGATCAGCACACCATAGTTTAAGTAATTGTGTTCCGCCAAGTGCAATGCGGAGACACACGGTTACAAAATAAAACTTCAATAATTTACTGATTGATATATCAGAGACTAGCATTTAAAACTGTATTACGAACCTGGCTTTTATCTACACTCCTGGAAATTGAAATAAGAACACCGTGAATTCATTGTCCCAGGAAGGGGAAACTTTATTGACACATTCCTGGGGTCAGATACATCACATGATCACACTGACAGAACCACAGGCACATAGACACAGGCAACAGAGCATGCACAATGTCGGCACTAGTACAGTGTATATCCACCTTTCGCAGCAATGCAGGCTGCTATTCTCCCATGGAGACGATCGTAGAGATGCTGGATTTAGTCCTGTGAAACGGCTTGCCATGCCATTTCCACCTGGCGCCTCAGTTGGACCAGCGTTCGTGCTGGACGTGCAGACCGCGTTGGACGACGCTTCATCCAGTCCCAAACATGCTCAATGGGGGACAGATCCGGAGATCTTGCTGGCCAGGGTAGTTGACTTACACCTTCTAGAGCACGTTGGGTGGCACGGGATACATGCGGACGTGCATTGTCCTGTTGGAACAGCAAGTTCCCTTGCCGGTCCAGGAATGGTAGAACGATGGGTTCGATGACGGTTTGGATGTACCGTGCACTATTCAGTGTCCCCTCGACGATCACCAGTGGTGTACGGCCAGTGTAGGAGATCGCTCCCCACACCATGATGCCGGGTGTTGGCCCTGTGTGCCTCGGTCGTATGCAGTCCTGATTCTGGCGCTCACCTGCACGGCGCCAAACACGCATACGACCATCGTTGGCACCAAGGCAGAAGCGACTCTCATCGCTGAAGACGACACGTCTCCATTCGTCCCTCCATTCACGCCTGTCGCGACACCACTGGAGGCGGGTTGCACGATGTTGGGGCGTGAGCGGAAGACGGCCTAACGGTGTGCGGGACCGTAGCCCAGCTTCATGGAGACGGTTGCGAATGGTCCTCGCCGATACCCCAGGAGCAACAGTGTCCCTAATTTGCTGGGAAGTGGCGGTGCGGTCCCCTACGGCACTGCGTAGGATCCTACGGTCTTGGCGTGCATCCGTGCGTCGCTGCGGTCCGGTCCCAGGTCGACGGGCACGTGCACCTTCCGCCGACCACTGGCGACAACATCGATGTACTGTGGAGACCTCACGCCCCACGTGTTGAGCAATTCGGCGGTACGTCCACCCGGCCTCCCGCATGCCCACTATACGCCCTCGCTCAAAGTCCGTCAACTGCACATACGGTTCACGTCCACGCTGTCGCGGCATGCTACCAGTGTTAAAGACTGCGATGGAGCTCCGTATGCCACGGCAGACTGGCTGACACTGACGGCGGCGGTGCACAAATGCTGCGCAACTAGCGCCATTCGACGGCCATCACCGCGGTTCCTGGTGTGTCCGCTGTGCCGTGCGTGTGATCATTGCTTGTACAGCCCTCTCGCAGTGTCCGGAGCAAGTATGGTGGGTCTGACACACCGGTGTCAATGTGTTCTTTTTTCCATTTCCAGGAGTGTATGACAACGATCCTTAAAAAAATCCATTTCTTATATTAAAAAACTAGGAGTCCATGGCAGAGTGCCGCGCGGTTTGAGACGCCATGTCATGGACTGCGCGGTCCGTCCTACCGGAGGTTCGACTTCTCCCTCGGGCATGGCTGTGTGTGTTGTTCTTAGCATAAGTTAGTTTAAGTAGTGTGTATGTCTAGGGACCGATGACCTCAGCAGTTTGCAATGTTCAAAAGTGTGAATTCCTAAGGGACCAGAGTTAGATTTATAGACTCGCCGTCCCATTGTCATTTCATTAACGTATTACAAGCCATGTGGAAAGATAATATTGCTTATCTCGTCTGGACAATCAAACAAAGCGACTCAGATCAATAAAGTAGAGCTGTACTGAAAATGTACGTTTTAGAAATTCATCATAAATTACGCACGAGCCAGGTGTGCAGTGGTAACATTACCTGAGCCGGCCGCTGTGGCCGAGAGGTTCTGTTCACAGGTTCGAATCCTGCCTTGGGCATGGACGTGTGTGATGTGCTTAAACCTAACTAACCTAAGTAGTAATAAGTCTAGGAGTCTGATGACCTGAGATGTTAAGTTCCATAGTGCTTAGAGCCATTTGAACCATTTGAACAGTACCTGATTATCATCACACTTCTGAAAGCAATCTTTACAAAACTGTATTTCCAGAAAATCAACGTCCTCTGCGTTTGCATCTCTGTGTTCTGCTAATTATTCCCAGACTGCTCAGCAGCGTGATCGATACGAGATTCGAATGCTCTATAGGCAGCGACAACAATACTGACAACCAAACACCATTTTACTTGTACTGGAACCTCTGTGGCGTAACATGTCTACCATTAAGAGCTTCTGTCTGAAAAAGTATCCAGTGTACAAGTACGACCCATCGAGTAAAAAGAGGAACATCACTTTCATCACACACCAAAAACAAGCTAGAAACCTTACGGAGTCAACCAGCATATTTGTTCCTCCTACGTTCATCTGGTGAAAACACCACGAAGGTAAAGTTAGAGACTGAAGCTCACACAAAGGCTTACATAGAATAGTTCTTCCATACGATTGAAACAGAAAAATGGGAAAGTAGCAGTACCGTCCGCCAAACACCATGAGATGGGATGAGAAGTTCCGCCTTATGCAAGACACCTTGTGTGGTGTCTTGCATAAGGCGGAACTTCTCATCCCATTTTCTTAGCAAGCATGGAGACAACAAGAAGAACTGCACCGCAAGATGATTACCGTGAGATGGCTCGTGAAGTGTAGGTGCAGATATAGAGCGCAGGCCATTCTTTTTCTGTTGGCAATTTTTTCCGTTTGTGGGTGACCTTGTGTTTCAAAGGATCCGGAGGTGAGGGGGCGAAGTAGGAACAGAACACTTTGGCTGCCATCTCGCACACTGACAGCCGCTTTTAAGGTTTGCACTCGTTAACAACCGCAACATTAGCCCAAAATTGTACGGCAATCAATGGACTGTTAGACGAGTATAGATTGTCAATCAGATCCTGATTTTCACACAGCACTTCGCTGTAGATAATAGCATCGCTTGCAAAAAGTCTGAGCTCACCACGTGTGTTAATGATATCTGCCATGTTATCAGCAGACAGAATTAACAGCGTCAATACGTTGCCCTGGATCACGCGTGAAATTACTTGTACAACCTGCCGATGGTTCCTCCCCAATCAAGATAACAATCTATGATCTCCCTACCAAGCAATCCTCAATCCACTCACACATTTTGCTTGATACCCCACATGGTCATGTTTTTGTTAATAAGCGTTTTTGTGGTATTGAGTGAAATGCTTCTGGCTTTCAGTGGGCCACGTGAGGAAAGTGAAATAGACCTCAGAGTTCAGACTTAAGACACTAAGAGTATACAACAGATGCATGTCAAGAATTTCGGACGGTAATTTTGTGGAATACTTATTTCACCCTTCCTGTAGACAGGTCGGACGTGTGATTTCTTAAAACTATTGGACACAGTTCCTCATTTGAGTGATCTACAATATACAATAATTGAAAGACAGGCTGGTTCATCTGCAAATTCTTTGTGGAATTTGGAAGTGATTACAACAGGCCCTGAGATAATATTAAGTTTTACCGATTTCAGTTGCTTGCCAGCACAAGTGACAATAATATCTATTTCAGTCATACTTGCAACGGTGCGAATTAGACTGGGGCATTACTCCTGGGATTTCCTTAATAAAGCAAAATTTGAAAACTTTCTGCTTTTTCTTTCTTACCTTCAGTTTCGGCTCCTACGTCCACCATCAGTGTCTGGAGAGTAACTTTGGTATCACTGACATCGAAAGCTCAGTGCACTCTGGTCACATTTACAAGCTAAGGTTCTGCTGAGTTACTCATTGAACTCATTGAACTTCACGCATTATCCTTTTGAGAGCGAAATGCTTGCCATTCGGGACTGTCAATCCATACCCTATGCTTTGTTTTATATCTACTGTGTTATTTGCGTCTGATGAATGTTTCTCTATGACTATTAAAAGGTATACATGTCTCTGTTTATTAGCCTCGCGTCCCATGTGCCAGTAAATGACTCTGGGAACTCGATATACTTCGCTAGCAAGGTGGCTGTGAAGGCACTGCTCGAAGGATTGAGAAAGGACTTGGTTGCAAGGAAAAGCAACATACGAGTTGGAGTAAGTATAGTTCAGTACTGCACACTATAAATACTAGAGTTTACAAGAAGTGTATGAGTTACCTTTTTTGCCTTCTTATTTTTAATGAATAGATCTGTATTTTTGAGGTCAGCTGATGTAGACTTTTCTAAAGGTACACTCCTGGAAATGGAAAAAAGAACACATTGACACCGGTGTGTCAGACCCACCATACTTGCTCCGGACACTGCGAGAGG